>NC_042999.1:77853741-77963741 GCF_006345805.1 Octopus sinensis | reverse complement strand
TGTTTTAAAGATAGAAAGAGAGAAGAAGAGAGAGTGGGAGGAGGCTTACAACTACCTAAGAAAAATGGTATTAGTAAAAGGCAAATAATTTCACTTATTTTCGTATCAGTACATTTGCATGCTGAAACTAGTCAAGCTGCTCTGCACTCCATTCTACAGTTTAATCATCAGGTCTATTTACACAGTGAGGCTAAATATGTTTATTGAATGTATACATGCAAACTATATAATTTACCTACACACATTGTCTCAGCATTTCCATTAATTAAATTATAATTAAATCACACACACACACACAAAATAACCTTCTAAAACTCTACACCTGACTTAAGGCTTCTGTTTATAAAGATGTGATATTGACAACTCCCTTTCTGCCTTTCCTTTCCTTTCCCTTCTCAGATTAAACCCACACTGAATAAATGGAAGTTTATAAGTCTATTCTATTTTCTTTATTATTCCTCTGGCTGAAACTTATATTTTTTGACATACTTTCACCTATTTTTGATAAGCATTATTTTTGTTTAGATTTCACATATACATATGTGCACACACGCATACAAGCACTTGTAGGGTTTTTTTTAAATTCCTATATTTTGTTCTTGTGTCGAATTTCTAATAAAGATGATAATTATCAAAAGAAAGATACCATGTAAATTTTCATAATCCTATATATTGCTTTATCTTAAGTTTTGTTGTGTATTAGATTCACACTGAATGCAGTTATTTCAATAAGTTGCCTGCAGTCTTGTTTACCATATTAGGGAAAGTAGTCTTCTATTGAATAAATACTGCTGAGAGAGAGAGAGAGAGCGAGCGAGAGAGAGAGGCAGGAGTCACATTAAAAATGAATCTAGTTGTCTAAGAAACTGAATGAAGCACTCCTGTCCTCTATTAGTATTGTTCATTATCTTTGCTAGCTATTACATCTTTGAGTTACAATAGACTACAGGAGGCTATATGGAAGTTGTAGCCCTTAAATATTTCTAGTAATGCTTGTGCGTGTGTATGTGTGTGTGTTTATGTAATTTAGATAGCATATCTTAAACATAAAAGTAGCTAACATCACTAACCATTTTTACTGAGCTGTGAGTAAAATACTATGTAATGAAATATGAGTGGGAATATCTGCCATTGTTGTGATGCTAAAGCTCTCTCTCTCTCCTCTCTCTGCTTGTATGTGTGTGTCTGTGTGTACATGTCAGTTTGTCTCTACTGTTCCCATCACTTGAATTTCCTTTAAAATAGAATTTTTTTCTTCTTTTTCCTCTGTTAATTTGTAGTTAAGTTTTTCTTTTTCCATTATAGAAGTATACTACTTTGGCTTGCTCTGTCAGTCTGTATGTGGATTTTTGACATTTCATTTAAAGTAAACTAGTATGCTAAACATGTTTTCACTCATCACCGAACTAATATTCCTACTACTAGTCGCTACTACTGTTACTAATACTACTGCTGCTGCTACCATCATTACCATCACCACTCACTATCACTGCTGCTGCAGATGTGATGTGTTGCAAATGTGTAAGTAAACTACTGGTTACTAGCTATCAGAATCTGTCCTTCTGTATACAAATGATGGAACAAAAAAAAAAAAAGATAGAAAACTACCTATGCATGATCTTCATTGCCAACAATTAGATATAGGAATTGCTGCCAGCCATTCATAGAGTACAAATTACCTCCAGCACATGGTTAGAGCATCTTCTCAACTAGGCCATAAGATAATCTGAGGGAAGTAGTATGTGTGTGTGTGTGACAGAAAAATAAAGTAAAACTGTACGTACACACTGACACATTGTAAGGCAATCATTGATAATGAAATGAGAATGAACTGTACGCCATTCATATATTGATCAGTTGGTTTATAATAGACCTTGACTGGCTTTGTCAACACTCTCATACTATTTATGGAAGTGTGAGTGTGTATTTATTCACTTATTCTCCAAGAATACTCCTATCATGGAATTGCTTTACTACTAGTATTAGATTTAACATTTTAACTAATTTTGTTTTTATTTTTTACATAGCAATTTTAATAATTAAGACAAGGGTTTGGTTCCTGTAGATTTGTAGTTCAATTTTTCCTGATATAAAAACAATGAAAGTCGGTAACGTCATAGCCGTTTTATTCAAGTTATTCTTTATTTCATAAATATACCTCTTTACTATTTTGCTCAGACATTAAAGCATCTCAGTGTATTCCTGGAAAATATTAGTCTCACCTCCCCCCATAAAACATCTGTCATAATGAGTTATTTTTTGCCAAACATTAGTTGCTATCTTTTTGTTTTACTCAGTTATTATAAAGTGTTCACATGTAATAATTTGTTCTGATAATAACTTAGTAAATGTAAGCTAATAGATACTAATGGTGATCTCCAAATATTTTAAATAAGTCCACTAGAAATTAATATAGTCATTTATTTCTACTAAATAAAAACTGATGAATGCTTCTTGTTACACTTGGTGTGTATGTACATATGGAACATATGTTTGCCATGACGTTTGAGGCTGAGCATTGTACTGGTTAGGAATTGTATGGTAAATGTTAATTAAACTGTTTTTTCTCCCACTTTTCTTCATAATATTTGAAAAACACATGACTTAATGAGGAAAATAATTTGTGGGTTTCTAGTATATTACAGCATTCTTATACCTACATCTATTTCAAGAATTTAGTAATTGCATAAGTGTATCAGAGTATCTGGTAGCTCTTTTTGTTATTGTGTTTCAATGAAACCTTATTTGTACCCTTGAACTATATCTGTTCAATTAACTCCCAACTCTAGTTCTTCACTGGTTGAAAGAACTGTATCTCTTACCCTGTGTTACAGAAGAAAGTAGTTTTCTTTTTTTTTTTTAAGAGAGTAATACTTGTGATATATGATGTTATTTCTTATAAAACAAATTTCTCTTTTAACAAACTATTGGAGACTTAAGTTTTTAAGATGTTTGGTCATTTCAAGATTTATCTATGATTTACTGAAGCTATCTCCACTGTGTATATACATTATTTACTTTATTGTCAGACTTGTAAAATGATTTGCTATCATGTAAATGTTCCTGTGTTGTCAGTAAATAATTATATATTATAAATTGGTGATGGTTAATGAAGGGAATGAATTTCTGACTCCTCCTCCTCCTCATCATCATTGTTTTTACATCTACCTTTTTCATGCTGGCATGGGTTGACCGACATTTATCAAGACTATATTTTTATAGCAAATGCCCTTCCTGTCATCAACCGTTGTTTTTAAGTAAGGTACTTAATTCCATAGTTTTTGGGGGTTTTTTGAGCTGCAGGATATATTGTTTAGGGAACATAAATGTTGCTCAAGCTGTATCAGTTTGAAGACATGCATACACCCGTGACAAACTTCTTTTCTCTAGTTTACATCTACCAAATTTCACTGGCAAGCACTTGTCTGGTTAAGGCAATAATACAAGACACTTGCCTAAGATATCATGCAGTGGAATCAAACCCAAAATAGTGGGTGTGAAGCAAACTTCTTAACTCTTTCGTTACCAACCCGGCTGAAACCAGCTCTGACTCTGAGTACAAATGTCTTGTTTTCACAAGTTTTGAATTAAAATCTTCCGCCAAACCTTAGTCACAATTTATGTTCCTAACACTAGCTTAATGATAACTAAGTTATTTTACTAAATTCTTTGTTCTATTTAAAGTAATTGAAAGAAACACAGAGCATCTCAAAATAAATACAGTAACGAAAGGGTTAATCACACCCATCCCCACTGAAGAAAGGATATTAAATGTTTTCACAATATATTATTGTTAATTATTCTGGTGAAGTAAGTGAAATAAAGCTTTCTACCATAAGCTACCCAAGGACTAAAAACTCTTATTCCATACTATTAAAGAATTCATCTTTTTCTGCTCTGCCTCCTACCCCCTTCTACTTTTCTGCACCCCACCCCTTCTATTTTCTTTTTAAGTTGTACAAATCCAACAATCCTGGACATCCATTTGTCTCTACTGATAGGTGTTTCACTGAACTTACTTTGCAAGCTACATTGATAAACTCATGTCCCTACATGTTACTTCACATATCAAGTATACTGACCTTTAGCTTTTTCAACTCCTTTTCTTTCCTCCTCACAATTCCTATTTGCTATAGATATTAAAACCTTGTATATTGTCAACATTTCATTACCAGCTCTTAGCACTGCTGCCCTTCTCTATCTTGTCTTACCCTTACCTTCAACTATTTCTTCTTCAGTGAGTCCCATCTACAAATTACCAATATGATCAGGGATACAGAGATGGGTCCTTGTCACACCAGCTTCTATAAGCTATCTTGAGGCTCAAATCTTTACTTATTTCATTGGACCTACTCCAGAATTGTACAGCCATATTACATTGGCATTCTGTAGCAATGAGCTTAGTGCTTTCCTTTCTTTCATTGACATTTCTTTGCCCATGTTTGGAATTCTCCTTTACCATCTCTGATATTATAAACCTGACTCACACACTTGCTTTATATTTTCTTCCTCTCATTCTACTCACAACTGACACACCATCCTCGCATCATCTTTAACCTTAATGTCTAGTTGTAAAGATGTGGGTTTTCTTTATGAATCCAGTGAAATGTGCTATTTGTTCTTAAAACATGTCCACTTTCCATTGTTACTTAATTCTGTCTGTCAGTGAGCCCAGGCTATTGAAAGTCTGCACTTTCACTCCAAACAAAAGCATCCTTTTTTTTAACCACTTTTCACCCATTTATCTAGCCCTAGATTGCACCTCTACTACCATCCAAGCATAAAATAAAAGATAGAAAAGCGAACTTCCATATGTTCTCAAAGCAACTGTTACAGGAGGCCCTGGTCATCATATGGCATAATGTTTGCTTCATTTTCTGGGAAGAAAATGTGTACCAGGTCCTTAAATCCAATGATGAAGCAATAGGTAGAGCTGGTGCTCACAGACATCTAGCCACAGACTTGTGTGCCACAGCATGTTAGTTTGGATGTTGGCTCTTGGTTCGTCTCAATCTTTGCAAAATAATGTCATGTAAGAAGAGAGACCTACCTTCCTTTGGGAAGTAGACCCCTCTTCAAAAGAGTCACAATTCTTTGAATTACCAATGAAGAGCTGATGCACCATCTAAACATGAAAGAGGATGAAGAGGTGTGATATTGATTGAGAAGATGAGGTTAGATTTTGTGGAATATTAAAATAAAAACTGCTGGCCAAACTAAGCACTTTATTAAGTGAACTACCTTGAAGGCATGACAGGATTCAAGCTTAGTCCAATTTGGAAAATGTTCTTGAATGCTTTTGATAGTTTTAGGCTGAAAAGGGGTTGGTGTCACAGAATGCTCTGATCCAGCCCAGGTGGTGTCTTTTCGACTGTATGTGGATTTGTTGCGTTTTGTGTTTTAGTTGTATTTATTTACTTACATATTTGTATATTTTATCTAAATTCTTTATTATACTACATATTCCAGTTTTTAGAATAGATCCATCATATCCTGCATGTTGTAACAAGATTGACATCAGAAAGGGCATCTAGCCACAAAACACTGCCTCAAGCAATCCTATTTAACTGCATGAAAAAAAAAAACATATAAAAGTGATGATGACATTATGAAACATTTTTGTCCCACCTCTCATTTTTATGTAACCATAGATCTTGTAACCCAACTATTTTTTGTAAGTGTCCAACCCATGCTAGCATGGAATACAGATGTTAAATGATGATGATGAGTGTATGTACTCTTATGGTAAATGAAGTAAAAAGATTATTATTGTTGTTATATGCTCGAATTTGGAAAATGCAAGTTGAACAGCTAAGTTTGCTAGTCATTCATTATGCATTAAAAGCAATTTCAAAATAACATGTAGTAACAATTTAGTTTCAGATAATATTTGGTCAACTAGAGATGTGACCAATTAATACTTTATTATTCAAATTAGTTTATTATTATTGTAAATGCATACAACTACTACAAAAGTACTGCATTTCAATTTGAAAGAAAATTAGAATCCAATTATATTAAATTGACTCAGATAAAAATGTCCTTGTTTCACACACTGTCACATACATTCATTAATGGAGGACAGCCAAGTGCAACATGACTGTTCTGATACATAAACTATTTCTGAATATGGTTATAAAAGCCTAGACACATTTTTCACACCTCTCAGATGGACGTATGATTGTATTGATTGCTCACATTAAGCAAGAGATCAAGTCACTTTCTCCATTTTAAGGAAAGAGATGCTAAAAATATTTACTATGTGCTACAGAACGGCTACATATGGAGAAGCTACTGTGTCACTAGACTTGTTTTACAGACAGAAGACAAATCTTTGTATGCTTTTCTTTCTATTTATTGTTACCTTCTGAAGTATGTTATTTTCTTCAGTTACCTTTTTTTTTTTCTTTTTCAGCATCATTAATGGATTTGCCCTCCCATTGAAACAAGAACACAAATTGTTTTTAATCAGGGTTCTTATCCCATTGCATAAAGCTCGCAGCTTGAGTCTTTACCATGCACAAGTAAGTTAATTCAAACAGATCTTTTTACATCAATTGAACTGTTATTAATCCTTCTTAAGGAATATCTTTCAATTTGATTGTAGTCAGAGAAATTCATTATTAATCCGATTTCTTTTCTAGTCATGTAATCTCAATTAACTTTTAATGTTTTTTAGTTGTGACAACTTTGATAAATCTCAAAATTTACATTTGTGATGACTTAGGTTTTGGTCATTATTAAATTTATAATTTAGTATCATATTCTAAAAGACAACCACACCAAAATTTCATTTAGGAAATTGGACTTGACTTTCTCCAGATTAAAATCAAATTTTTGGCAAGCTATGTACAAAGATGTAGTGAGTAAATGATTTCACTGATGAATTCAGTGTCAAGGTATGAGTTCATCATGGCTCAGTCCTCAGTTCTCTCCTATTCAACATAGCTACAGGGCATCACAGAGGAGTTTAAAACTAGGTGACCTTTGGAACTCCTTTATGCCGATGACCGAGCTCTCTTAGCTTAATCTATAGGAGAATTTGAGAGAAAATTCCAGGCATGGAAGCTAGAATCAAAGGGTCTTAAGTAAACTTAGCAAAGGTTCTAGTTAGTAAGAAAGAAAACCGGACTTTAGTATCTTCAGGGAAATGGCCTTACTCAATATGCAGAAAAAGGATAGGTATAAACTCCACATGCTGTATCCAATGTAAAGTATGGGTACACAAGAGCTTTAATGGAATCAAAGGCAGTCAAACAGAGAACATAAGCTTCACATGATAGATGCACTGGAGCAGTACACTCTAGGAACACACCAGATACAAACTCTCTTGAGTGTTGCGATGGCTTACTAATAGTTGATAACTTGTTACCTAGGAGATGTAATTAGCAAAGCTGTAGGCAGCTCTGAAAATATGAAAAACAGAGTAAGGAAGGGTTTGAGAAATTTCAAGGAGCTACAACCACTGTTGACAATGAAGGTTCTTTCCTACAGAGTGCTGGGAAGATTGTATGATCCTTGAGTTAAAACTGCAATACTGCTTGGTAGTGAGAGGTGGCACTTGAACACAGAATACTTGAGAAGACTGAAAAGAAATGAAATGAGCATTCTCTGTTGCATGTGCAATGTAAGTGTAAATAAACGATAGTGTAAATCTACTGAGAGAAACACTGGGCATAAGAAGACTAAGTTGTTGTTTACAAGGAGGAAGATTTTGCTGGTATGGACATGTGATTCCATATGAATGTAGACAGTTGTATAAAGAAATGCCAGTTGCTAAATGTGGTTGGAGCTGTGGAAAAGGGTGACCCAGAAAGATATGGGATTAAGTAGTGAAGGCTGATCTCAGGATTCTGAACCTCACAGAGATGATGGGAAAGCACTGTAATGTTTAGCAATATGAAGTTCTTTGCCCACCTCTGCAAAATTGGTTTCTGGAAGCACTGTCAGGTCAGGTATGGGGGGCATGCACTGTTGCTGCATCTACTCACCATTCATCTGTATCTGCTTCCAACACAGTTTTAATTAAAGCTTTATTGCAAGTTTTTCACTTGTTATTTATGCCCCATCCTGGAGTAATTCACATCCCACTAGTATGGATGTGCACCTCACTCTGAGTAATATTAGCTTAGGTGTGACAGCCTTAAATAACAAAGTGGATTGTGAAAAATATCTAACATCTTTAAATTTAAGTGTTAGGTCTAAAAACCATACTGTATGACTTTTAATTCATTTATAGAAACTCCATGCTCTGGCTGTTTTCACTATGTCATAGAAAAGTGATTTGGAGAGCCACAGCAAAGCATTTGGGAATTGATAAATAGATCTCAGAAGAAAGATTAAAGTTTTACCTTAATGCATTTAACACTCTTAATACTTCGAGTAGAAACACCCATAGTCTAGAGTGAAGAAAATGAGAGACAGCCATCTTAATTGATACCTTATAATGGAGTAAAACTGTTTGTCAATTTTAAAAACAGAAGGGTTGTATTTTGCATTGCACAGGATATTTTCATAGTTTTGTATCAGTATGCTGGGAGAGATATATATATATGCGTATATGTGCATAAATGCACACACGCGCATGCATTCACATACATTCCAATTGTTAAATCTTACATACTCATATTTGAAAATATGCACATTTACATACATATATATATGCTCACTAACACACATCTACAGTTTACTTTTCTATGTGCTGAACAATGTTTATTTTCTGGATAAGGATACATAAAGTGTCTACTATTGTCTTTTTTTCTTATTTTAAAATGCTATAATTTTTTTTCTTGTTCTTTAGCTGGCATACTGCGTTGTACAGTTCTTGGAGAAAGATGCCTCTCTTACTGAAGAAGTAAGTCAATAATTTTATTTGTCTTTCTTATGCTGTCATGTTGCTCTACATGTTTCAAGAAAGCTTGCCTGGAACATTAGGTATCTGTTAATGATTAACTGGTCTTTATCATTTGTACAAATTTCCCACCATTTTACATTCATATATGGATGTAAAATGGTGGAAGAAGTAAAATTTTGATAACCCAGAAAAGAATAGTAATTCCATTCTTATTTATGTTGACTGCTTTTGACCACTTGCTTTCTGCCGTGTGTGTGCTTGAACTTTAGAACCTGCATCATTGATTTGTCCAAGATCTAGCAATTGAGTGATTCAGTTATTAGGCTTACTAGCTTATCACAAATGTTGCATTATACTTGAAAACAAGACAAATCTATTCTACCTAAGATTCAGTATCTACTTAACCTCAATAAAAATTGTCATATCAGCTCTTGGGCACTCCTACTCTCCGAGGTAACACTTAGTTGCTACAAATATTGCTTCAAATTTGCAGAATCATTTAATAAGGCTTAGCATTGAAAAACATGAGTACAAGCATAGAAAAAGAGAATTTTAAAAAAATGTATGTGGCTGTGTGGTAAGAAGCTTGCTTCACAACCACATGGTTCTAGGTTCAGTCCCACTGTGTGGAACATTGGGAAAGTGTCTTCTATAGCCTCAGGCCAACCAAAGCTTTGCGAGGAGATTTGGTTGATGGAAACTGAAACAAGCACATGGTATATGTATGCGCGTCTGTCTTTGCCCCCTCACCATTGCTTGACAACTTGTGTTGGTGTGTCTCTGTAACTAAGTGGTTCAGCAAAAGAAACTGATAGAATAAGTACCAGGCTTAAAAAGTAAGTACTGGGGTTGATTTGTTCAACTAAAACTTCAAGGTGGTACTCCAGCATGGCCACAGTCTAATGACTGAAACAAGTAAAATAAAAGAATATAAAGTAGCTAACTCTTTGACAAATTTTTAAATAGATAATTTTAATCAAATATAATTTGTATTTGATCTTCCAGTTTCCAAAAGCTTAGTTTCCTTTATGTGTTCTTGTAATTAGGCTGTAAAATAGTCTCTGTAAAAGGCTTAAGTGACAAATACTTTTGACCTTTAGATTTTGAGATATTTGTGTGGGTATGTGGGGGGGTGACCTTTTCAGAAAGTTTTTCATCTACTCAATTTGCTTAATATCAAAGCCAACTCTCAATATAGGTAAGAAACTTGGAGAAAACTGACCAAATCTTTTACATTTTCTCTGATGTGAGATATCATTGTAGAATGGTTACACTTATTGTTGGGGGTGCTAATCAGGGTTTGTGAGTTCAAATCTGCTGCAAGCATACTGTTTCTGGGTAGAATTCTTTATTCTACATTGTCTTAGTTTTCCTAACTCTCAAGAAGAGGTGTCGGATCATCTGGAAATGTTGTCTTAATATACTAGTCTTCTAACCAGAGAAAATTTGTCTGCTCCATTTCATGACATAAATCAATACTAAAAATTTTCTCCAAGAGGCTTAAGAGATTTGTTTTTTTGTTTTTTTTACATGTACATTATTCAGAATAAGACATCGCCAAGAAGTGTCAAAGTTTCAAATTAAATTCAAAATTTATATCAGTTAATTTTATAGTATCAAACTCCAAGTAGAATTAACATGACTGATGAATTTCATCCAGTGTTAAAATATTTTCCATAGTCAGGTGGTTAATTAGTAACATGATATTAGATTTCACAATTAGAAACTTAAGTTACTTATTTGGAAAGTGCAATAGCTCAGTACCAGGCAGCTCCTGCCAGCCACACTTTTGTCTCTTAATGCTCTCTTTTCCTCAAGGAATTCTCTCTCTTTCTGCATTTTCTAGAGACTACTACAGGAAACCATCAACCTACTCACTTTCCAGTTGTAGTATCCACTTCAGAGTTGTTTTCTTTGTTCTTTTTCTTTTGCTACTGTTAGATGGGAAGTAGTTGTATATATTTTTAGCAGGGTTCACACAGCTGCAGTGATGGGATATGATAAACTGGTTACTCTGAAGCCAAAAGATTAGCACCTTACCAATTCCATTATTGTCACTCTCAGGCAACAAAATTACACAGATGTACCAAACATATAAAAGCTGACAATGGTTTAGTGGTTGATTACCAAATCAGGCTGTATAAGTGGCAGTCTGAGCCACATGGTTGAGTTAGTCTTTCTATTGGCTGATAGACTGGTTTAAATATTTTGGTTAGATAAAATTTAAGTCAATGTGTTTTATTTGTCATTTTTGTGACAAGAATCAAGATAATGTGTGCATGGAAATATTTACAAATGCATCCACTTTATCTTTCAAAGTTGCATGCATTTTTAGACATTAAATTTCTTCTTCCATACTTTTTCTTACAAGTTGTTAAACTCTTGTTGAAAATAAATATTTCAAGAGTTTTGAACTGATTAGGAAGATATATTTTTAATCTATGAAATAATACATTGGAAGATATGTGTTCAACTTCTCAAAATGATCTATTTCAGATTCTTCAAAATAGCCATCTTTTATTTGAAGAATACATTCATACTCACAGTCTACTGGTGTTCTTGTTTGCTTTATCTTTGCCCTCCATCCTATCTATCATGCTCTTGCTTTTCTCAATTAAACAGTCTAGTATAGTGGTATTGTCTTGTTCAAAAGCTAATAATGGCTACAACTAACTAAGATGACTTGTCTGTATAATGTTCTATGTGTTAGTTCAGTATACCTTCAGTTTAAAATTACCAAGTCTCACCAGCAGAGCAACCTCTTACTGCTACATTCATTCTTAACATGAGGAGCTAAGAATATCATTTATTTTCTCTAAAAATTTTAATTTGGGTTGATAAGATAATCTGATTCCTATGGCTATAAAATGTTACCTGTGTTTCTTGTTGACAGTCTTTTTCTATATTTTTTATTCAGCAGTGTCTTGATGTGGTCTTATAATTAATGTCACAGTGACCTTACTGTTTAAGTTTACTTATGAATTTGTCTTTTGTCAGAGAGCTAGTTTTAACATAACATTTGATGGTTTTTTTTTTACTGTATTGAAAAAAATTTGCAAAGTTTTAGAAATATTTTCAATTAATAGACTTTTAAAGTAGTCACCATTTTTTAATATGTTCTATTTTATGAGTTGTTATAATCAGAAATTGTATCTTTCTTCTAGCAGTTATTTTAAACTACATATCTGTTAAGTTGTTTTAACAAGAAAAGATAGGTTCTGAATTTCAGTTTGCACTCTAAATTTTATGAAAGCTCTTAACAAAAATGACTTCTTTTAAATAAGTCTTTAGAAAAAAAAAAAAACTATTTCTGGTAGTTTGAGGATTCGTGACTTCCTTGTTATGCTATGGTCAATTGCCTCTAAATATATTCAGTTTGAATGTTATTATCCAACAATTATATAAATAGAAATGTATGCTGTCTGGATTTCACTATGAACAACCCTATTCTTTCGTTTTTTGTTGAGTATAATACTGAAGTTTTTCAGCATTGGATTTTTAATATTTTTCATATCTAGAAAGATATGAATGCTGAAGATTATTTAGGTCAATGGGGAAATATCAGATGCAGTTTCTAGTCTATAGGAATAAATTAGATAAAATTATTTCTTTGCACTATTATGGCTCTGTTCATTTTGTCAAATGCAATTAGTAATTCATGTTCATAAAATATAATTTCAGCACAGAAGTAAACTAAATTTATTATAGTGTGTTTATTTTTGTGATGTAAGATACTTATAGATGGTTGTTATTCAATAGCTGCTGTTCACCTCTGCTTCAATACATTTTCAGCACAGTGACAACAGATTAAATAATTATCCATTTGTTGTTATGTTCATGACAGCTGTGTCTGTATTGTGAAATCCTAGTCCAAGATTTATAATTTAAAAGCTTTTAGTTCCTATTTTCAAGAAAATGGAGATATTTCCCTAGAAGATTTAGCTACTGTATTTAGATGATCAAGTGACTGTTTAGAAATTCTCTCATTGGTTTGTTTCCTCTATGTAAGCTACAAATAGTCTTTGTCATGAATTCATGTACTTTTGTTTTGTTTTTTTTTGCTTTTTAATTTAGTTTTAGGTGTTAACTTCCATTAATTATTCCTTATTAAAATTGTGTTTTATCATGTTATTTTGGTTTAGCCCCAAACCAGTCATGCTCAAGCAGAAACTAGGATCAAAAATGTTCCAATCATGACCATACCATATTTTTTTCCTGGCATAGTGTGTTTAAAACTATACAATCTTGCTTTTTTTTTTAAGGTGATAGGGTGTAATTTGAGGGAGATTTCACTAATAGTTCTAGCAGATAGAGTAGCAGTGTAGAGCTTCCTTTTGATAAGAGAAGGTAACCAAGATATGTTATTAGTAGTTATCTTTGATTTAGGTTAAGAACCATAGCACAGAATAGGCCAGTTGAATATCAGAGATAATCAACAAAACAGAGATATTAAATAATATCCTTTAAACATCTCCCTTTGAAGATAAATAACATGGCAGATTTTAAGAAATCCTAAATTAATTAGTTTGACAATATTTTTATAACTTGTTAATAAGCCAAACTTGAAACATCAGCCTCTATAAGATTGTGACTGTGAAATGAGATCAATATACTAGTTTCATCATCATTTAAAACTGCAGCAGTTTGGAAGTGGTGTCAGATGGCCATAGTGATGGTGTAGATGAAAAGAAAAACTGGATCAAATGTTTGATGTTCAAGTCTAAAACAGAATAGTATTGATATTGCAAATATTGTCTAAAATTCAAATTGATTTCTGTGTATGTGTGTGTATTTAAAAACAAATGCCTTTTAATTGAACATTTATACATCAATTATAATTGCAGAAATAGTAGCTTTTAACCGAATCTAATAAGCAGTTCAATTTGCTATTCTTTTTCAGGCTGTGAAAGGACTATTAAAATTCTGGCCTAAGCAATGTAGTCAAAAGGAGGTAAGGTTTTCAATGATTTCATTTGCTAAAAAGAAAAATCAATTTCTTTTTCTTTCAGGTTGTGAAAATTTTATTAAAATTCTGGCCTAAAAGGTGTAGCATAAAAGAGGTAAGATGTTCAAGCTTTTTGTGCTTAACCCGGAGGAGAATTGAATAGCTTCACATATTGTGTGTCTACCCCAGCGTCAACAAACTCTCTCCTGCCTGGACCTTTGTGGATCAATAATAATAATAATAATAATAATAATAATAATAATAAAAATAAAAAAACAACCCTGATAACAGCAACAGTTTTGAGTGAAAAAAGAAACAATATTTTAAAGACATGCTGAATTTAATGAATTGCTTTAATTTTTTATCCCCCTCCAAAGAAAACCAAATTGAGATTATCAAATTCTTCTGTTTCCAATCTTTGCACTGTATCGTTGTATTGATTTTTGAACTGCTAGACCCTGTCTGTGTTTTTCAGTATGACTTGCAAAATTAATATTGTTGCTTATCATTTTTGGCTTTATGTTGTCTTTAATACTCTGGAGTTTTTCTACTCTCCTTTTGTAGTCCCTATTCACACTGAACTCTGATTTGATTGAGCTCTTACGAACAAAAAGAAAAAAAAGATTCTTTCAATTTAAAACATGTTGCTTTTTCGAATTTGTGGATTTGCCCCTCTTATTCCTGAAATGTTAAGTTAAACTTCATTGTGCATCATAATCTACTTTATACTAATATTTATATTGTAAATAAACTGGCTGATAGACTGAATATTATGGGTGCTAAGACAGATTTTATAAATAAATGCCAAATGTTTTAATGACAGTATACCATTTTTATAAATAGTTCTTAATAAGAATACTGTTAATAGAAAGTGCACCTGTCCATCATCATCATCATCATTTAGCGTCCGTTCTCCATGCTAGCATGGGTTGGACCATAGAAGAGATTTATTTGCGTATATAGTTATTGACACTGATCAACCCTATGGTTAGAAGTGTTAGAAATACAAGCATTCTACCTTTTTTTTTCTCAAATGTAAGACTATATTATTAAATATGTCCTTTTGTTTTTGAGACAGTAGGGTGTGATAGAGATTTTTGCCATTATTTTTAGTAAGGTAAGCAAGCAATTGTTCAAAATAAGGAATGTCATCAGAATTAGTATGCTAATGAGTCACAAATAAGAAATTTAAGTGGTGTATGAAATAAAGAGATTCTCATTTTAGACATGCCACTTCATCAAACAAGACAAGGTACAACTAAAACCTTCCTTTGTCTGATAAAGGTGCTGCTTCAAACATTAATAAATTCTTCATTTTGTTACACAATAACATACACCTTTTCATTTTTTAAATTAGAATTGTATTTTTTCCTGTTACAGACTCAGAAACTACAAAATTAAACTTAAAATTAACTTTTCATACTCCAAATAATAAATATTATCACTTTGGTGCACTGCATTACTCTCCTTCATATACATCAATGATTATCCCTGACACTAATAAAGAAATATTTCTCTTAAACCTATTGCAATACCTTCAACTTACTAAATGTTTTATAAACGTTTTTATTCCCATTGCTCTGTATTAGTAAGTATAGTGTTGGATTGTTCTGCATGTCTAAATGAATGTAATGGAAGATAAACAAGAATCGTTTTGCTATTGTTTTATCCTTTTCTGGGTGATGAGAAGCATGGGCTTCTGACAAGCCAACAATTTAATTTTTTGAGTGCAAGTGAACCATTAACCATCCAAAATAGAAAACCACTCAATAAAGTAGAATGGCTGGACCTGTCACTGTTTTCAACTGTTCTGAAATAGTGCACTAGTTGATATTGTAACTTAATGTGTGTTTCTACAGCCTCTAATGCTATTTGGTTTAAAAGTATTTCTTTGCTAAGGTATATATGTTTGTTTTCAATAAAGAATCTTAGTATTTCTGCACATATTTAATTCCATTTTACCTGCAATCATAAATAATATTAATCCCATGCTAAGCACATTCTCTTTATGAAATAGCTTGTTGCTGCTTATGATGAAGTGGTGTAGATCTTATGAAGATCAACTGAAAAGTTCATGGAATGTGACCAAATGAGGTTTATTTTTCAATATAGTTTCTTTTGTGGTTCAGACACTTCTTCCATCAGATTTGCAGTGCTTAGATTGCATTGGTGAAAAAGCTTTCATCTTGTTGTTCAAAAAGTCATCAACAGTAGATATGACATCATTACTGCAATTCTAGTTCTCAACCAAGTGTGTTTTTTTTTATGTTGGGAAACAGATGATAGCCAGATCAAGAAATTAAAGATGGTGATCAATCAGTTTAAAGCCATAGTCATTGAAATGAAGGACTTGTGTGCTGGAGCATTGCCCTGATAAAACAAGACCCCCTTTGTCAGATTTCCTGGATGTTTGTCTTAAAAAGCTTTTTGTAACTGCCTCAGCAAATTGGCATAGTACTCTTCATTGTTGGTGTAGCCCTTTAAAGATAATCAATAAACACAGTCTTTTGCATTTCAAAAGACTAAGACCATCACCATCTCTGCAGATGAAATGAACTTAACCTTCTTTGGAGCAGGTGAGGAGGTGCGTTTCCACTATATGAATTGTCTCTGGCTCAAAGTGATGAAGCCAACACTCATCCTGGCTTTGGAAATATTTGAAGAAACCAGCTGGATCTGCCTGAAACAATATCATATTTCCCCATGATGTGATCAGCCTGGTGCACTTTTAATTGGGTATCAGATGTGGCACCCACTGCATAGAGACCTTCATCATGCCAAGTTCATTGTGCAGAATATTCTCAAATCTCTCACAGGATATGCTAATAACATTAGCTATTTGATTTATAGTCAATCGCCTGTCATCTGTCACCGTGTGGTGAACACAGTGTTTTCCTCAGTAGTAGCAATTGCGGGATGACCTGACATTGGGTTAACTTAAAAACTCTCTGTTCCCCTCCTAAATTCAGCTGCCCATTTTGTACTGTTGGTAAAGCTGGAATGTCATCTCCCAATGAAGCAACCATATCAGCATGAATGTCTTTGGGAGCTAAGCCATTCTTCAGCAGATACTTGTTAACATCACAATGTCAAATTTTATCCATTTTCAATAGAAGTCACTGCTAGTTAGTTTTGAAGTCTTTTTTTGAACAATCAGATATCAGTTTACTCAAGAGTTTAAATTAATACATGCTGTAGCATCACTCCTTCATAGTCAGCCTATGAACTTTTCAACCTACCTTTGTAAAACCTTTAATGACAAATGTTTTAGTCCTCCTCCCCATGTAAATAAATAGTGATATTTTACTGTTATGATCCATGGGCTGTTAATTATTTTTGCCTTTATGTAAACTCCCTGTGAACTAATGACTATACTTTAGTGAGAAACAATGTGTTCTGGCTTAATTTGATTAGATTATCAATTGTTTATTTGGTCTATTAGTATTTCTTGTCAATTGATGAATTTGTTTGCAACATTTCTTAAAGGAACTTTCATATACTATCTTAATGTTACAACAGTATCTGTTTAAGCGTATTGCAGTGATTTCAGCTGTATTAGAGTGAAGTCATTACTAGTTTATTGATCAGGTCATCAGTTTGTGCTATATTTACTGTCATGCCTTCATTTTCTTTAATCTCCATAATAATCTCATTTCATCATGGCATAAGGTTTCTTCTTTCACTTAATGCAAGTTCTGTCCATCTTGACTTTCTTGTTTCTTCTATGATCTGAGTTTGCTTCTCCCTCTCCCTCTCAGTATTCATCTCTGCTACTTATTGGCTATTCATTTTCATCTTTATAATTCCTCTCTCAGATGCCTGAGATGCTGATGCTTCATCTTTTACTTCCACTTTCTCTCTCTTGAGTAGATTTTTTTTTGCTTCTTTTACACTGTTAGAACATAAGTAGAAGTTGGTGTTGTTCTTGAATTCTGATCTGATGTTCTATTGTCCAGTTTTTGTATATCTTCTCAGGAAGTTCCTTACAGAAGGCAAAAATCATAGCAAATTTAGTCTATTTTCTTATTTTACACTTAAGAATCAATGTTCTTATTAAGTGTATATAGGTGGCACTATGTCTAAGAAGTGGGGACAAATGATGATCTTTTTCATTGGATAAACAGATACAAATGGCTTGTGTTTTTTAAAGAATTTTCAAAATATTCAAAATTGTTGAAGAGTTGTATGAATAGGATACTAGATATATTTAGCATAGGATTTCTTTGTAATAGTGTTGAAGCCATATTTCATGTCAAGCTGGAGTTGACAGTTAAATGGTTGAGTATAATTGACAAGTTGAGAATGCCTTCAGTGTTGGTCACAAAGGAACTACAGTTGGTTTTTTAGTTAGGGCCACCCTATTTTTTGTTAAACTGGTTATATAAAAACCTTAAACTATCATTCTGGCAACCATAACAACATAGATTACATTCAAGTTCTTGAGCAATGTATCTCTATCTATCCATCTATCTCTATGAAACACTCTTATTTTGTCTACAAAAATATTTGAAGTACTCGATTGTATTAAGATAAAACTTTGGCTAGATACATTGGCCTCATTGAAAATACAATCAAAAGTCAGTTTTATCAACACATCAGATCCTTAGAGAATTTATCTGAGGAAATATAGAAACAATAAGTTCAGTTTTAGATTAAGCAATTACTCTTTTCAAAAATAACTTTAAGAGATTTAATTCCTGCTTAACAGATAAAGTCCTTGTATTAAATATTTTATATCTAACCTAGGCACACAACCTCCATGTCACCCCCACCTTGAGAAACATATAGTTATTTTGTGATTAGGTAGAACTGTTTGTATTATGGATGTGTCTAGTCACTCCCCAAACAAAAGAGGGGTTTAGGGTGGTGGGTACAGATAATAACCTGTTCGAATTATCTATTTTCCTAACATTCAGAAATCTTTACTTTCGAATCGTGCACTATCTGCATCAACTTTAAATCTTTTATTTTTTAGTTTTACTCTAGCTTAACAAATGTTTAACATATAGTATTCCATTCATTTACGATATAATATTCTGTATTAAGTATAACACTTTTTCCTCCTCAGGATGTTAGTAAGCATTCTGAACTCCACAAACTACACACCACCAGGAGCTTCTTCATGGTTGTTCTACCTGCTTGAAATAGCAGCCAACCTCCCTCAGTATTATCCTGATCTCTTAAAAAATGGATGATACATTGAATGATATTGTCCAAAGTAAACTATTCTTGAATAAGGATTATCATGACTGTAATGTCTTTAATCATAGGACTGACATGTTGCTGAACGAAAACTTTTATTTTGGGATTTAATGCCAATACAAAACACGTTATAACTAAGCAAGTGCTGCTTCTTATTGCTGTAATCTCTTCTTGCTTTTTCATTGTATCTCTTTGTTGTTTTGTATTTTTGGATGGCCATCATCTCACACACTGTACTTCTGGGCATTGTACAATTTTCTCTGGGTTAATCAGGCTTTCATAGTCAGAATAGACAAAATACTCATCAATTGCTCAAGTCAATTTGGTGTCTTCTATCATGCCATCCTTCTTTGGTAACTTAATTTCTAGGTTGGCTTAATTAATGCAAATAGAATTAAGAGGTTTTCCCTTGTATTTAGTGCAACACTTAAGTATGGAAATAAACAAGGTTTAAATTTTTTGTTACATGTAGTTGTTACTGTGTATTACAAAATCATAAAAAATTGAAATGAATGTAAATTTCAGGTACATAAAGCACCAGATCCTTTAAATAAATAATCTCTGATATTTTTATGCAGTTTTGAACATACAGCTAGTCATCTTTGCAATTGGAGATGAACATATATTTCTGAATTTCCATATTATTTATAATCATTGATTTGTTTATTATTAACTAGCAGTATCGCCCGGCGTTGCTCAGGTTTGTAAGGGAAATAACTATAAAGCATTTTTAGAGAGTTATAGCCCCAAAATAGCAAAAAAAATGGAAAAAAATGATGGTAAATTTTTTTGAGAGTAAAAAAGGTGGAGTTGCGTCCCCTAGATAGTTTGCGGTTTGTGTTTCTGGTTCTCGACCCCATGTTGAATTTATCGATTTTGTTCAGAACTGGGGGAACTTTTCAAAATTTTCGCTGCGTTAGTTTTGAATTATGACATTGGGCTATGTGTGTGTCAAGTTTCATCAGAATCGGTTGAAAGCCGTGGTCAGGGTGAGGGTACAAGCAAACAGACACACAGAAACACGCACAGACAAACTGCCGTTTATATAGAGAGAGATTTCTTGTGGTAATTAATAACTAATGAATTAGTTGTCTAGTAAAACTATGTAAGGTTTATAAATTGTACCTTTAGCTCATTAGCTAACCAATTTATATACATTTCTATTAATTGTTTGCTGTAATAGTTTGGAGTGTAGACCACTGATTCTTAATCTGGAGCTGTATGAAGCAAGTTCAGTAACTTGCTAGAGATGAGCATTGAGGTTTGATTGGGGTGGGAGTGTTAATAATGATATATTAGAAAAACTTCATTGAATTACTGAAGGATCAAGCATGACTCAAATGTGATAAACATTATTTATGACAAATTAGAGAAATTGCTTGGAAGTTTCCACTGCTCTGTGAGAAAGTGTTTACACAGTTTTTCCATTTACTATTTTGTTTAATCTTATTTGTCAAAAGTTTGCAAATGCTTTCATATTGTAAGGAGTGGTGATCTTTGTCACTAACAAAACTGCAACCAGACATTGCAAAACTTGCCAGTTTTCTTCAGCTACAAACAAGTCTTTTACTGAATAAAATTCTCATCTTGAAATATTTTATTTCTCACATTAAAAAAAAAAAATAAATAAATACATATTAAAGCCAAATCTGTGGTAGTCTATAATTTATGCTTCTGTTGTACATTTGTCTTAACAACAGAATTTAGTTTGTTTATACACAATTTTATCTCCATAGAAATAATCATTTTATAAGTTACTACAAACACTTTGTTTTTGTGATATAGCTGTGATTATACATTGCAAATGGTGAAACCATGTCCTCCACCCCCAGTAGCATTTTTGGAGGGTCTACAGAAATAGATTAGGTGCAGAAGTAGGCTATGAGAAAAAAATGAGACCCAGTGTTGTAGGTATTACCTTCTTATTGATTTGAAATAGTCACTCTTCATTGATATTATATAATATGAAGTATCATGATAAATGCTTTCTTCCAGGTAATGTTTCTTGGTGAAATTGAAGAAATACTTGATGTGATAGAACCACCACATTTTCAAAGAATCATGGATCCACTGTTCAGGCAAATAGCCCGTTGTGTATCCAGTCCACATTTCCAGGTAAAGCAACATTTTTTTTTGATACTGTAGCAAGCAGGATTTTTTTTTTAAATATGTATATACCTATAGTATTTTATATTGGTTGGGTCAGTCTCTTGCTACTTTGAGTTTCCACTGTAGGTACACTGATTCTTCAGGCAAGTTGTCACAACTTGCCTGTGAGCTCAGAGTAGCAAGAGATTGACTTGACCAATTTAAAATATCTTTAATCTTTGCCATGCTGTTGTCCTTTTTTTTTCTGACAGTTTACACCAAACATAAGTGTGTGTATATATATATATATAATATATATATATATATATATATATTATATATATATATATACATACATACATACATACATACATATACAGAGAGAGGGATCCTGATTGAACAATCCTGTAATTCAAAAAGGCATTAAAGCACTGTTTTTGTTATTTCTGCGATGATAATGATAGTATCTGTAACTTCTCCAGTAACTCGTTGAAAATTTGATACAACCTTGAAAAATATATTTTTGCTCTATGCTAAACTTACTGATTTTGTCCTGTATTGACTCTTCTAAAATTTTAGCTTTCAATATCTTGTGCAATCTTTCTCCAAAATTGCACTAAGAAACAATTGTCTTCTACTAACTATACTAGTTTTTGACAGTTTAAACATCTTAACTGTGCAACTACTTTAAGAAAGTTCACATAAACTATAGTTATAGTTCTTATTGCAACAGCACATTACAAAGAAGATAACTAAAGTGTTAAAAAAGAAAAACAAAATTTTTAAAAACACCCAAAATAGTTTCTCAGTGGTTCTAGACAGAGCCTTAGTTGAGATATTTTGAAGATTATCTTAGAAATTTTTATGTAAAGGCAGAAATTGTCCTCCATATGTTATTTGGGAATGTCTTGAAAAAATCTCGTGACACCTATAGCAGCTTGATGCCACACCCTGGGATGTTATAATCTGGTGGAATATCTTTGCTTTAACAACTATTAACTTGAGTTTATGACCTGTTACTTGAGTGTTTGTGGTTTAGAAGAAAGCATATTACTCTATCTCTCTCAATTATTCTAGCTATTAAATAAGATGTAAGATATAACATTCATAACTGATTTACAGTACAAAAGTAGAACTATCTGTTATGGGAGACATAGTGCTAATATCCAAATTTACTGAATTAGTCCATACTAACATAGAAAAATCATGTAAACTGTAAAACAGTGATAAATAAGTGGCACAAATAAAAATAAATTATATGAGGATATATGCACCTCTCATACCTAATACAGTTAAGTTTTGGCCACTAGTGGACTGAATGGTGTGTAATGTAATAGCATACTAGCTGATAACAAAAAGAAAAAAAAATTCATACATCTTTATGTCAGAAAGTTATTAGAAATTTGGCAGCAATGCAACTCAGCTGGTACAGGCCACATTATAAGCGCACTGCCTTTGTTTACATTTTCAGCATTCTTTGCTGCTTAGGATGGAAGCAGGACAGACATTAATTGTGCTGTCAAATAGTTGATGATTATCTACATTGCATCTATTTAAGTTTGACTTGACCAAAACATTTGAAGCAGCTTTTATAAAACCTTAACTGTTTCAAGTATACAACTGTTTTTAGCATTTGAATTCTCTCTCTCTCTCTCACACACACATACACCTACCTACATACGCACACACACATTATGAATAGAAGAGTCACTAAAGTTTAAATAACCAGTAATGACATGATATATATCATTGGTTTATCATGAAACCATAGTTAGAATTTATGTCATGAAACCATAGTTAGAATTATGTAATTATCCCTACCCTCACACATGTATATGTTTTATTTTCTACTCTTCAGTACAGTTTATCACACTAAAGGCAAGAAGTAATACAGAAGCTGTCATTAGACACCAACTGACAAAAATTCATTCTTTCTACTTTACAGGTTGCTGAGAGAGCACTATATTACTGGAACAATGAATATATCATGAGTTTGATTGAGGAGAATGCCGTTGTGATAATGCCAATCATGTTCTCATCTCTTTACAATATCTCTAAGGATCACTGGAACAAGACTATAGTTGCACTGGTCTACAATGTTCTTAAGACATTTATGGAAATGAATACCAAGCTCTTTGATGAACTATCTGCTAATTACAAGTCAGAAAGACAAAGGTAAGTTCTCTCTCTCTCTCTGCTGACTGTATTCTCTATCAATTGTGGATATTTTAATTACTGTAATTATTTAATAAGTACAGTAATTAAAGGTATCCATAGGTGCAACAATGTGGATGACCAGGTAGTTATGACTGCTACCACTTATACTACACCTACTATGTGCCTTTATGAAAAATAAACTGTAAAAGTTGCAGTAGCACATCATTGCAGATGTACATGATGCCCCTGGCCCTTGCAATGACAATGACTTCTTAAGATCCAGGATCCTATACACATCACAGAAGAAAATACCTGTACACACTTTATAGTGGCTTTGGAGATGTGCATTTCCCAGTGTCACTATCTTCCCTAACTAACCCAGAAGAATTAGTACCTCCTCCCTGCAGTAGGTTACTGGAAATCTGGTTTGTAGGAACCACTTTAAAGCTGTCACAGCTTGTTTTATTCTCAGGCCACTGGCAACATACTGTCCAGTACAACCTGCTACATGGTTAGGTTATAAATGGCTAAACCAGCACCTCCATCAAGCTAACCTGATGAAGAGACTTGCTAGTGACCCTGCATGATAGAAACAAGACCTGTTAAAAGAACACATTGACCCAGTGTAGATCAATAACTATCTAACAATAGTGTGCAGGGACATAGAACTATTCAGAAGGGTGAACATAGGTGCTGCAAAACCACTTTGGTTGTTCTTGTCAGACACCTATCTAGGAGAGGTATAGATACAGCATCTTAGCCATGGTGTTGGTGGTGTTGACCTATCTGCACTGCTCCACTGTGGTTTTGGTGAATCCTGTAAGACAAAGACTAGAGGAGTACATCCTGAAATAACTCCATTTTCACACACACAATGAGCTACTGCACAATTTCCATCTACCAAATTTCATTCACAAAGCAAATGAGTTGTGACAGAAGATAGTTGCCCAGAATACTGTGTAGTTGGATAGAACTCAGATTCTCATGCATCTCTGTGTTATTTCGAAATTATTTTTAAATAATTAGGGAATACTGGTTTTCTTTTGATACCTGAAACAGGCAAAGACTGAGATCAAAATTTCAAATTAAATACAGTAATGTCAAGAGTAAATCTGAAACGAGAAAATTAAATAAAACTAAAATAAATTTGGTGTAAAGCTACCAGATAAGGAATCAAATGATGTGCTTATATCATCATCATCATTATTTAAGATCCATTTTCCATACTGTCATGGGTTGGATGGTTTGACTGGAGCTGACCAGGATCCAAGTGTCTTTATATATATATATATATAGATAGATATATATATAGCCCAGTGTTAATCCACATAGTTTGCTTCTTTGCCTGTATGTAATTCTAAAATAAAAAAAGTCCAAGAGTAATTATTCTCCAAGTGTTGTGAAGTTGAGCAACATTATTAAAAATATAGTGTTATATCATTGTTATCATTTATGTCCACTTTCTGTGTATATAAATATATATATAGTTGTTTGGTCAAGAAGCTTGCTTCCCAACCAAGTGATATTGGGTTCAATTCCACTGCACAGTACCATGGGCAAGTATTTTCTATGAAGGTTATAATATGAAGCATTATCATGCAGATGAGTTTGTTTCCACATTTCCATGAAAAAAAATGTCTGGTTATGGGAAAATATTACTTTGCTTGGGAAAGGTAAGGGTAGGTGATAGGCAGGGCATCAACCACAACTAATTCTATCTGACCCAGGCAAACATGGAAAAGTAGATATTACATGATTGTGTGTATATGTGTGTGTGTGTGTGTGTGTGTGTGTACATATGTGTATGTCTGAGTACCTGTATATATGTGTGCATGTAAATGGAAGCTGAAAAAAGTCCATTGTGTATATACTTATATATGCCTGTCCAACCCATGCCAGCATGGAAAATGGACATTAAAGGATGATAATGAGGATTATGTCTGTGTTTATGTCTCCATGAATTAGCAGTTTGGCAAAAGAGACCAATAAAATAAGTGCCAGGTTTTTAGAGAAAATAAATAAGTGCTAGAGTTGATTTGTTCGACTAAAATTCTTCAAGGCAGTGCCCCAACATGGCTGCAGCCTGATGACTGAAGCAACTAAAAGATGGATATATTATCAGTTTTGCTTTCACTTTCCATGCTGGCATTAGTTAAATATGTCAGATTCTGGGACCAGACTGCTGGAACAAATTTTCATCTCTCTCTAATATTTATTACGTTTTTAGCACATGTCCATAAGAGAGCTTATTTGAGAACAAATACTGCAGTAACTTGCCTATGAATTGTGTGTATACATTAAAAATGATATGTCACCATACATTTTGCCCTGTCTCCCATCCACTCACTCTTTTGCAACCTCTCTCTGTCCTGCTACTCTTCATCCTCCTGTACTGCCAATTAGCACAGACTCCTTAACTTATGTGTATCATTTATTACACCTCCACCATTCATTACATTCACCCCACATCCTTCCCAATCTCTAGTCATCATCTACTCTTCCTTATTTTCCATCCAACAATTTATCATTGACATTACTCCCATCTCAACCCTTGTTCATACTTAGTATATTCGCATCCTTATCCCATTTCTTCCATCCTTCAATCTCTCCATACACTCATGCTACCTCTGTCTGGCCTCACTTTCTTTTCCTGTCGTCAGAGCCCACAGTAACATCTAGTCACCACCCTCTTTGTCTTTCCAGCTCCATACAGATTTTTCCCTCCCACTCTTGTGTAATGTAGTCATATATCACTTCTACAGCAAAAGATCTATTCTACTCTCTTCCTTCATACTCTAACCTTTCATCACTTAACATAAAGCTGCCTCCCTCTCTATTGTAGCCCTATTCAGTTGAAGATGGATATTAAATTTGCAATTCACATGGCAACCTCAATAGTACTGGCGCTCAAAAAAAAAAAAAAGACCGCCCAGTTCACTGTATAAGAAAGTTAACATTAGGAAGGGCTTCCAGCTTTAGAAACCATGCTAATGCAGACATTGGACCATGATCCAGTTCTCTGACAGATCGTATGTCAGTGTATTTGTTTGCATTTGTCCACTATGAAAGTTGCAAGCTATGAACAATCTTGCTGTCAGTTCTATCAACAGATCATTCACTCACATCATGCTCTTGAAGATGTATGAAAAAAGATATCCTTTATTTGAAAAGCAGGCAAATGTTAGCTACAGGAAAAGCACACACTTACAAAACAACACCTTAATATATTCATCTAATCCATTTTAGCATAGAAAAGCAGACATAAAATAAATGAATATATATATATAAATACAAGCATACACATCACTGTCACTTGTCCTTCCATCACTCATCACTCCCTCTGTCACTTGTCACTCCCATTGCTTATCTGCTCTTCCCTACCATTGCACCCACTCCCATTGCTTATAGCCATCATAATGATTTCTGCCCTCTCCCCTTAACCTTTTGTATAAGGCAGTACATCAAAGCTGCTTGTACCTGTTACACTTTTCCATTTCCTGGGTCACCTGTTATTCACATTCACTACTATACTGTCAGTATACTTTCTGAAGTGGTTGGGGTGTATGAACGGAGACAACATGTGGACTCTTTAGTCTTGTGGACACAGCTTCTGCTAATGTGATCATAAAATGCACCCAGTGCACTCTATAAAGTGGTTGGTTATAAAAAGAGCATCCAACTGTAGGAACTAAGTCAAAAATGTCATAGTCCTCCAACTTATCTGGGAGGCATAACTCTTAATAAGAACTAACTTAGACTATTATGGCCTGTCCAAGCTATTCTAGCTTTGTGTAAAATGATGGTATCTAGTATATATTTGCTTATTTGTATTACATGGTTCAGATTACACAATGTTCTGATCTACTGTTTGTTGACTGTGCCTATCAGGATTTTCTTTTCTATCTATGTTTTCAGCCAATAAAAAAAAAAACTGATAATGTGGGGAGTTATATAATCCTGTTTATCTTACATAGGAATAAACATTTATCAGAAGTTATATTTCTATCAAATACAAAGATGTATTAAGTTCTTGTATATTTTGTACTACAAAATAAGACTATCTTTCCATAAGACCCAAAGCTGATTGGTTAGGGTGTTGTGCTCCCAATTGTAAGGTTGTGGTTTCATTTTACATTACTCCAGTCGGTTCAGCTGAAAATGAGTACTACAACAGCTGGGTTTTAACTTTGACAGACTGATATGCTGTTCAGCAGAATGTGTTGTACTCTCAGTAGCCTATACACCATGGAAATCAGAATATATTCCAGCCTAGTTTATGAGCCTCATGGCAGACCTAAGACCTAAAGATGTTTCCATAGAACACACATACATACACACTCACAAACTATATTGCTTGTCCAATTTCTTCCTCAGTTCCCACCACCCATCATCTCTATCATTGTCTCCTCCATTATTTTTGTAACTTCAGTATTTTGTCATATGAACAGGGCTTCATATATATTTCTTCATCTTTTTTCTGAGATACCAAGTTATCTTTTTCACTTCCTGGAACCACTACACTTAACATCCCTCCCTAATAATATTGTCCCTCTCCATTCACACCCTTCTGTGCTGCCAGATTTGCTCTCCTAAACCACCATACACCTCTCAATCTTTCTCAGTATTATATCTACCTCTCCTTTCACTCTCATGCAATCTACCTGCCTATTGTCATCTCCTTCTCTCTCAGCCTTTCCCTGCTTATTATTACTACTCTGAGACTCCTTACCCTCTTATGAGTTGTCAGTCATGTACTACTCTCCATTACCTTCCCTTCTATCTCCTGTATCACTATTCACCCCTCTATCATTCACTACTTCCATGCTTCAGCCCTTCTCAATCTCTACAGTCATCACCTACTCCTCCTAATCTTCTTTTTGTTTATTTATCATCAACAACCTCTCAAGCTTTATTCTTTATATTTGTCCCCTCAACCATTTCCCATTTATAACTATCCCTTATTCTTGTAACCTCTATCCACTTTCACTTGCTGTTTTTCTGTCCCCACTCACCTGTATTAACCTTCTTTTACCTTCAAGATCCATCCTGATACTTGATCACCACTATTTTATCTCTCTTTCCAGTTCTATCCCTCTTCTATAATGTGAGTAGCCATGTAATTCCTCTACAGTAAGAAACCTGTTCAGTTCTGGCCCCTCCTTTCATACTTAAACATCTCATCTCATCTAGCATAAAGCCACCTCCTCTACTATAGCGCCACTCATTTGAAGGGGATCTTAGTCTTGCAGATTGAATGGCAACCTCACTAGTGCAAGTGCTAAAAAAAAAACACTCACTCCTCTCTGTTAGCATTAGGAAGGACATCCATCCATAGAAATTATGCCAAAGCAGACATTAGAACCTGAGGTAGTTCTCAGATCAATTGGAGCCTGTCAAACAATCCAACCAATGCCAATAGGGAAGATGGACAATAAAAGATGCTGATAATGATGGTGTATATTTAGATTTCAACTTCATAAACTGTTTCCTTCATTTTATCACAGTCACCAGGGGTGAAAATATTCAAATCAGCATTAATCATATTTATACAGGTAATATTTGGAAACAACTAAAGAACATATAACACAAACAAGACGCTGCTATTATTAAAGCAAAATCAATAAAACAATCCATTAGATTCACTATATTTAGAATTTTTATTATCCATGAAGGAAATATATTCTAGGAAGGTATTGTATTTCTACAGAAGGTTTTCACCTTTGTCTAATGGTCAAATGAGTTTTAAAGAAACTCTAAAATCTCTTTGTTTACATTTATGAAATGTATTTGAAAATATTTTTTAAATAAAAAATATAACGGGACAGTTTACTAGCCAACAGCTCAATCTTTAATAAGTTAGTTTAGATAACTACAAATCGAGACAAATATCTATTTATATGATTGATAATACTACCCCTATCTGATGTTAATTGGTTTACATTTCTTAATACTAGTTTATATATGCTAAGAGGAATTCTAGCAATAGAGGAGACTGTTCTGAAAGTATAGTTACTAGAATAGGAACAGGGTGGAGAAAGTTTAGAAAACAGGGAACAAAAGTTATTTTCTCTCAGAATGAAAGGCAGGTGGTATAATTCTTGTGTTCAAACCACAATATTGCATGATGATGAAATGTGAGCCATGAATGCAGAGGACTTACAAAGACTGGAAATGAAGCTACTTTGCTCTGCTGGATATGCATTGTCAATACCTTGTATAACAAAATGCAAATGTGTTGAGAAAAATATTTGGTGTAAGAGAAATCAGATGTATGCAAGAGAGAAAACTATGCTGATATGGCTTTTGATGCATGTGGAAGATGACAGTATATATAAAGGAGGGCCAATCATTATATGTGATACAATTTGTAGAAGGAAATTCAGGAAGACATGGAACAAAATAGTGATGATGGATCTTTGGACCCTGAGCCTCATAGAGATGATTTGTTTCACTTGAAAAGCCCCATTTGTCTTGACGAAAATGAGATCCTAAGTACAATGTTTATGTATATGCACTCATTAGGCCTGGGCCCTAACACCCAATCTGTCTTCATCAAGCCCTTCCCATTTCTCACCTTCCTATCATTCATCACTCTTCTTACTTCAGCGCTATTCACCTTCTGTAATCATATAGGAGCAGAATATGCATACAGCTCATTCTCCTTTGTGCTACTAGTTACCTCCCCTCTCCTTAGAATCACTTCCTTTTAAAATCCATCCATCATTCTCAATATCGTCTTTTCCCATTTTATTTTCTACCAATCACTCTTTTTTGTATCTCCCTGAGATGCATCGTTGGGTTGTTATTATCTTATTGTTAATTCCCACTGTTTTCTGTTATCACTATGGCAAATCTGCCATCGATGCTCCTCCCCCTACCAACCTTTGTCTCTCACTATAGTCACCTCTAACATTCATCTCCCTTTCCATATTTTCTGATCTACCTACAGATATGTTAAACTACTACTTTCCTCCCTTCCTGTACTGCCACTTATCACTTTTTCTGAGCAGATCTTTATTCTTTGACCTCCACCCAACCCAGCTAATATTTACCATTGGCCACACCTTCACTACATTCACTTCTACACCCATTTGTCATTCTCCTTTCACTCCACCCACCCTCCTTGATTCTTTTATATTCAGCTTGTGTCTTGAGAGTATGTTCTGACACTTTGTCACCACCATTGTTGTCTTTCTAGCTACTCCCATCCACCCTTATATAATGTAAGACAAAGTACCCATTGTATTTTCCATATAGCAAGTCACTTGTGCTTGTCCCTGTATCATTCTTGAGCCTTTCAACACCTAGCCTAAAAGCCACCTCCCTTGCTACTATAACTTCTCTCAGTCAAAGGTTTTTTCTTTGTGTGTCATTTTTGGTGTTCTCATTAGTACCAGTGTCACAGAATGAGCACCCAGTACTCTCTGTAAAATGGTTGGCGTTAGGTTAGGTATCTAACAATAGAAACCATGACAAAACAGACCTAGGAACTCAATGCAGTCTGCCTACTTGTTGGATCTTGTTGAACCATTCAACCCGTGCCAGAATGGAAGATGGACACTAAATAATGATGATGATAGAACTTAATGATGATGATAGAACACTTAATGATTCATTATCATTAGTTTAAACAAATTTAACTTCTAGATAGAATAATTTAACATTTATGCACTGTCCTCTAGAGTAGCCATGAGTGTTGGAGGCATGACAGTAATCCATAATTAATTCTCTGGTTATACAATCTGTTTGACCATATGTTCTGCCAGGATACGAATAGAGTGAATTAAACCAATGTATCCAAATGACTGTTTGAAATATTATTTTGTATTGATTAGTAATACAAAGAAAAGAAATTGCGGTAGGGTAGTGTTATATTTATAAAAAGATAAATAACTGGAATTTATCAATACATAATTAATCATTATATGCAACCTGTAGTATTATGATGAAACCTCTTATTTGAACATTTTTGATTGCTGATGCTGTGATAACACAGATAACTGCCAGCTATAAGACTGAAATCTAAATTAACACAGAAACAAATAAGAGGTAAAAGGTACTCAATACAAATCATAAAGATATGTTAAAGTTTAGTGTAGTCTGAAGTATCCTTAGTAAAGATTCTTATGCATACAAAATAGCTTTTGGAAAATTTCTTTGTAGTAGTAACATCATCATCAAAGGCTGTCTCCATAGATTTACAAAACGGGAGTGGTAAGAAGCTTGCTTCCCAACCACATGATTCCGGGCTCAATCTCACTATGTGGCACCTTGGGCAAGTGCCTTCTACTATAGCCTCAGGCCAACCAAAAGCCTTGTGAGTGGATTTGGTAGATGGAAACTGAAAGAAGCCCATCATATATGTGTGTGTATATATATATATACACACACATTATTTACATTTGACGGATATTTATGTATTTGTGTGTCTGTGTGTCCCCACCATCACTTGACACCAATGTTGGTGGGTGTGTTTACGTCCCCATAACTTAGCAGTTCGGCAAAAGAGACCAATATAATAAAAACTAGGCTTACAAAGAATAGGTCCTGCTCGACTAAAGGTAGTGCTTCAGCATGACAAACAAGTAAAAGAATAAAAGAATACACACCTGAAGATTGGCGTTTTGTGTGCGTAGTGAATATTTCATACTGGATGTTTTTTGAATACCATCTTATTCTATTAAAAGAATTGTTTATCCACCTTTTCATTTTCCAAAGTCAAGTACTTATTTTTCCAGTTTGTTAACATGGATACACAAACACTATGCTCATCTTTATTTTATTATTTTTTTTTTTGTTTTGCTTGCATAAGCTGGTTAGGTCTTTATGAACATAGTCTCATCACTTGTTGCAGACTTTTATTATTTCCTTCATAAAATTCACCCTCCTAATATCAACCTTCCACACATCTTGTCATATCTTCCTTGACCGTCATTCACTCACAAGATGGTACTTCTTTACCTGTCTATCATCTATCCATATCACATGTCTGTATCAGTTCAGTCTTCTCTGGCACACTACTATTGATTCCTCTTATACTTAGCTCATCCATGTATTCTAACATTACTCACCCAACGTAGCATGCTCACTTCATTTCTTTCCAAATTCAGTGCCTCTCTAACATGCAACATTGCACTTTATTCACAAGTGTCATACAATCTACTCCTTGGTGAGAAAATCCCTTTGTTGCAATCACAAGTAAAAGCTCCCCAGACTTATGCTGTTTGTTCTTGCTCTAGCTCTGTGCTTCTGGAACATTCTCCTCCAGTGGTAAATCAGTCATCCAGAGAATGGAAGCTGTCAACTACTTGTAGGGAACCCTCTGAACAGTTGGAAATATGTGTGTAATGTGTAAAATATCAACTTTTGTATGTCTTTCAAATGAAATTGTTTTGTTTATTTTTTTCTTTTTATAATTTTGTTTTTGTTTTTATTCTCTTTTTTGGAAATTCTCAATGTGAAGGGAGAAAAAAAGAGAGAAGGACAGAGAAGAACTGTGGAGAGAACTTGAAAAGCTTGAAGTTAACAACAAGACTAGATTCATCAACAAGACTCCATCTTAACAGCTTGATCACTGGACCTTAGCAACAATGTGGTTTAAGTTTCTTGTGTTTTGGGGAGGGATTGGGGGAGGAGACCACTGTTAAAACTGTGTGAAAAAATAAAAATAATAATGATAACTAAAATTTAAAAAAAAGAGAAAAACTTAAAATTTAAAAAATATAAAGGAATAAAATTAAAGGAAAACACTAGAGGACTGTAGTGCCAAAATTGTACAGCTTCTTGTACATAGCCTGTGGAGATCTATGTCTTGGGCACAGCCGCTGTAATTTATTTCTTGGGTGTCTTGTAAGGCCTGAGCTGAATGCTCCTAGAACTGACAGCCATCTTATTCCTGTCAATGGCCTCTCTCTCTCTCTATCTCTCTCCGTCATCTGCTCCTCTCTACGTTGCATAGTAATTACAAACAAGACAGTAAAACACATACAAACACACACATATATATAAGTATATAAACACACATGCTTGCATACATGAACACACGAAATAGCAATCAAAAACTGTTGATTGGGGAAAGAAAGAAAAAAAAATTATTTGCATAAATATTTGAAAACTTTTTTTGAGAATTTTTTCTTCTCTCTCTCTCTCTCTTTCTATCTCTATCTCTCTTCTTTCTCTTTCTACTATAACTTCTCCTTCTCTTTAGTTTGATTGGCAACCTTTATCCAGTCTGGAAAAAGATTTTAATCTGAATAAAATATGTATTTAAACTGCTTTTCCTGTGTGTGTGTGTCTCTCTCTTTCTCTCTGTGTCTGTCTGTCTGCCTGTATTTCTCTCATAGTATTTATTATTTTTTTTACAGCATTTTATATAACAGATTAAGATAAAAAGACTCATTATATTTCAGTGTTTATTATTCAAAGTATTTCATTAAAATAATATGAATTAAATTTTTTTTTTTAAATCTCCAATTGATAGAATCTAAAAAGAAGTCATCCCCAGTGCTGTGTCTCACTTCTCCTTTTTTTTTTTTCTTTGTATAAATTAGGCTTTCTCTCTATATTTTGCCTTATTGGTAAAATCCCTGATTTTTGTAACTTTTGTTGGTTGTTGGCAATTTAATATATAGTTTAATATAAGTACTTTTTTTTACATGCTAATTAAATCATTGGCACATGCACATTGTCACACCTGCTCACACATACTAAATAGTACTTGACCAGTACATATTTAGTTGACTTTTAACATGTGCATTTAGTTATGTTTGATTAAACAACAACATAAATAGTAGTATCTTTTTCTTTCTTTCTTTCTTTTTTTTTTTTTGTAAATGACAAACAAGAGATAAGCTCCTGATGATTCAGATTAGTAACCCAGTTTCAATTGATGGCTGAGGGCCTTCTTCATTTATGCCCCCTATTGCTCACTGTTGAGAAAGGCATGGACATCACACAATCTCATTTTCATTAAATGACTAGTGGCTTTGTGTCTCAGGAATCGATATCTCTTTTCTTCCACCTCTCTTCTTAAATGGATTTTGCAGTAACTTGACTGCATGTTTGGTAAGATTTACACTTTTTCATCTTTGGAAACAAAACTATTTTTCAATATTTACACCTATATTGCGTATTTGATCAGAGATCAAATGAATCAAAGTGTAGTGTATATGTAAATATTGAAAGAAAATGTTAATAGTCCAAACAGTTATAAATGTTATTAATAACTCAGTTTTGACATTTAATGAACTTTGATGTTTCTATCAAAGAGAGTTTAATATCTCTGAGGTCTTAAATCCTTCCGCAGTTCATTAAAGTAAGTACCAGTGACACATTGGATTTGATTCACTTGTCTATGCACCCTCCCTCTAGTATGTTGGACCTTGTGCTTGGTCAAAAAAAATCATTATTTTATAAAACAGTGTATTTTCTAAATATCACCAACAATTATAAAATACTTTTATAGGGAGGGGTGTTTGGCTGGGATTTTTTTGTTTTACCTTTTTTTGTCCTTTTTTTATGCAGATGCTACTTCATATTGCAATATGCTGCCATATTCTTTACAACAAGGCTTACCCAACTTTGCAGGTGTATGTAGCCTATTAATCTAGTGACTTGGTCAATGTGAGGCTGAAAGCAGCTTTATATTAATTATTAATAACACTTTGCATTGCACAGATGACTTTGCTAAGTTATTGTTATGTTAGTGAGATTTTTTCGTTATTGTTAGTGAGATTTTTCGTTATGTTAGTGAGATTTTTTTCGTTATATATATAAATATATATATATATAATCTTTGGTACACAAGTTAGTTTATAGTGTTGTGTAAATTATGAATGTAAATTCATCCTACCATCACCTCATGTTCAAATTGAATGGAAGTTCGTGAGTATAGTGTTTATATGTGTGTGTGTGTGTATAAAATCCAGTATGTATGTGTGTATATGAATTGTTTGTTTCCAAGAGCAGTAGGTGCTCTTAAAGCTGGTACTGTACTTCAGCTTTGGTATGAATGTATGCACAAGTGTATTAAAGTGATAGCATGACAGTACAAAATCCTCTAGAGGGTCTTTTTATCCATGTATATATCTGATTGCTACATATGTATATATATATATATATATATGAATATATACATACACACACACATTATTATTAGTAGTAGTATTGTTTATTTGTGGTTTAGTGAAGACCTACTGGTATTGAGTTTCTACTTCTTTGTTCCACTAAATTCATTCAGCTTCCCTATGTTTAGTTATAAGTTTGTCTTAAACTTTTCTAGAAGATTTTTCACTGGAAGGTTGGGGTTGGGTGCGATTTTGTGTATAAACAATCATCCCCCTCCACCTAAACATATCCACATTTATTTAAAACTCGGAACAGCCTCTCTTGTTTAAATTGGGTTTTGTTGCTTTCACCCCCTCTGCCCCTTTCATTTTAAAAAGGGTTTCAGCTTTTGACATGAAATTACAGGAAGACTAAAATTGTTTGGTCATTTATGAACAGTATTTAAGCTACTACTATGTAAATTTAATCTCCTTTATTATATCACCATGCTAAACCACAATCTTGTTAATGAACTTATTCTGTGGCAATTGAAATCAGTAAATTTTCATGTTATGATAGAAGAACCTTTATTTTCTATACTTCATATCATATGAAACTGTAATAAGATTGTTAATGTTTGTGTTTGTTGTTTTTTTCCTTTTGTTTTTTTTTTCTTTCCTTTCCTTGTGTTTTTTTTTTTATTTCTGCTGAAAATATGTAAAATGAAAAAAGAAGAAAATAAAACTCTATTTTGAGAATTTAACAGTTATCTGACCTGAACTGTATTAATTAATCTGAATCATCTACTCAATCTCTACCACCCTTACATGTTTGTTGTTGTCGTCATCATCATCATCATCATCACAATCATCATCAACAGTTCTATGCCTGTCAGTATGACTACAACATTTTTTTTAAAATATTTCCCCTGATTATTTATTATTTCAATGCATTAAACCTTATTGATTCATATTTGTGACTTGACTTCTCACTTTGGTTGCCCCCCACCAAAACATATTCATCTATAATGGTCTCTGCGTGTATGTGTGATATTGTTGTTGGCTGTGGTGGTAAACATATTCATTGGGTTATAAAAGTACCACTGAACTACTCATCTCTGTTTAGAATAATTTATCTGGCAGACACGATTCCTCCACCAAACTATACTCAATCACTGCAATCAAATAAAACCCTCATCAATTTTACAATGCTACCACTGCTTAGAGCAGTCATTCCTTGAAGTAACTACTTACAGCTTGGTGGATTAACCTACTCAGATAAGTGTTAATAATGACATGCAAACTATCCAATTTTCTGACTGGATTAGTTTCTGTGATGCCTCTTCTACATTAACCTTGAGTCAACCCAATCCTTGTGAGTGAAATTGGGTAGACAAACTTATGTAGAATCTTATGAGATGAACTGTTGCTGTAATTTAAAGGCCAGCAGCAATGTCAAATTGCTTCTATAGATTGCATTAAGGATTTAAGTGTCTACAATATTCAGTGTGTAGGTAATTCTGTTGTATGACTCAAATACTCAATGTCAGAACCAGTGCAAGGTTCATTTATAATTATATAAAGATAAATATCCTAAGCACTGGTGTTCACAGTCAACTGCTTGAAGACAGGCATGGTTGTGTAAAAGGTTGATCAGAATTACTGGTTTTTTCTTATAAAATGTAACAGTTACCCTTGACATCTACAGGAAGTCAAGGTATCTGAGAAGAAAGACAAAGATTTCAAACGTAATCGCAAACACTGCTTCCACTTACATTTAGCTAGAAATGTTCAAGAAACAGATCATTCATCAAAACTCCCGTTGGGCTTAAGGCTACAGAAGCGATGGCTGGCCAAGATAAGGTGCCCGTGCCTATTATGCCTTTGACAGCATCCCCAACAAGTCTTTGGTACTATGAGGCTACCAATTAGTCCTACTTCATTGATGCCCCGTATGTAGCTATCCAGGGAGTTCAAATCAAGACAGCTAGCAAGCCACATGGATCTTCTAAATATTGCCAGACACTCTCTCCCAACATTTAGGACTTTTATCGAATGTCCCTGTGCACCAAATGACCAGCATTTTTAATCATGAATATAACATTGCAGTACACCTTAACATTAATTTATATGATAAAGTTGTACATTTAAATGGTAGTAAACTATATTCTTTGCAAATATGGCTCCCATGTCAGTGACACGTAAAAAGCACCATCCAAACATGGCCAATGCCAGTATCCACTGACTGGCTTGCTGTGGCATGTAAAAAGCACTCACTACACTCTCGGAGTGGTTGGCATTAGGAAGGGCATCAAGCTGTAGAAACATTGCCAGATCAGATTGGAGCCTGGTGCAGCCACTGGCTCTCCAGACCTCAGTCAAACTGTCCAACCCATGTCAGCATGGAAAATGGACGTTAAACAGATGATCATCATTACATCTATTAAGATAACATTGTGAACTTTTTGTTGTGGTTTCAGGCACCACACAGAGTGAATAGTGACAGATAAAGTCAACTCCAGTTATTAACAACCAGAATATGTGTTAATAGTTGTAAACACATTGAGTACTTATCTGCCATAAGCAAGATTATAATTTTTTCAACTAAATGTATCAGGTTCCATATTAAAATTTAGCCTTGCGCTATATACACATGCAAGAGTATGACATTTGATAGCAACTGGAGATTAAACTGGTGGACATATAGTGTAGATTTAATACTGAAAAATGTTTTAATTCTATGATTTGAGATGCACTAACAATAATATTCCTGAGGTCATAAGGGCATTTTGAATTATTCACCACCAGACCCCTTTCCCAGCTGTTCATGCTGAGACTGATCAGGTTCTGGCTTGCAGCCCAGTTATAACAAACATTATGGACCTGCTCTCTTTATTCAAAGCCATGTCATAGCTTTCTATGTGGCTTCAGTGGTAGAGTGAGAATTTACAAATCCCTCAGCAGCTTATTTCATTTGGCTGACGGTGAACCACCTTTGTGTTCTTCCTGAGATGCATGTTCCCTAACCCTAACATATTCATCTTGGTAGAAACTGTAAAGATGAATATATTTGTATAATGTGGTCAGGGAACTTTTGTTGTTTTATGAGATTCATTTCTGTCAGGGGTTGTGGAAAGTAAAGCGGGTTTTGTATGTGGCATTGAACAAGCTTCTCTCCAACGTTGAGAAAAGGGGTGGTTAAGAGTAAGAAAGATGATCTTATTAACAATACATGTCAGATAAGTGTAAACAAAATTGGATGGTGGTGTGTCAGAAATGCTTGATAGCAATGCCAAATCACATTCATATAAACAAGTCAACTTCTATATATTCACTCAATCCACTGGAAAAAACTGCCAATCCCATATAGTCTTTAGGAAAAAAGCCAAAAAAAAGCAGACTACTGATCATTGTAAATCTTAAATACACTGTCTGAAAATCAGACTAATCACGGCTGGAACACCTTTGAATATAGATTTATACATTCAGGACCAACTTGATTTTAAACTACAACATACTTTCATCAAACCTCACCAGAGTTTACCTTGCACGTCATCTTGAATCAAATAAAGAACAATAGAACCAGTAGTGTACTAGGAGTCAACTTACTTGACTATATCCCAGTAACGTCATCTTCAAATAATTTAATTATAGTAAATAATTACCTTGTCTTAAATAATAATAATAGGGAGCATTAAATACGAAATGAAAAATACATCTCAATCTATGCTACTGACATCCTGCCCTGTTCTGGTAATTCAATCTGAAGAGAGCATCTCAGTTCAATTCCAGTTCTTTCATTCTCCTTTTCCATAACCCATTGGATTGTTGAGACACCTGAATAATTCACCTTTAGATCATTCATGGGCAAACAGCAGCACATGGGACTTTCTGGAAGGCATGCCAATGAAAAGTTAACTTACATTCTTTCAGTGGGCCAGGCTGCCTGATGATGAGTCATGTCTCATTCTGCTCACTCCTCCAAAACTGTTGTCTATGCTTGCACTAGATGGTTGCTCAACCTGCTGGAAATAACAGCCAGATTCATTCAAATCTTCCTTAAAAATAAAGAACATATTGGACAATAATTATCATTACCATGTGGTAGATGGCAGAATCATCAAAGCATTTCAGTATTTAGTTTTAGTGCTTTATGGTCTGAGTTCAAATGCTGCCAAGGTTAACTTTACCCCTTTCATTCTTCCAGTGTGATAAAATAAATGCTGATGTTAATTTAATTAACCAACAAACTTCATCTGTAAATTTGTGACCTTGTGCCTCACTTAGAAACAGTCATCATCATCATCATCATCAGTAGTAGGAGGAGGTCATATTGTGACATTACATTATGACACATTTCTTGCATGCAGTGCAAACTGTTTATTATAACCATGGATAATGTTACCAAACAGTTTTTGTTACCAAGATTAGTGTGTATCAAACATGCAAGGCATTGCTATGTCATCAGCCTACTTCATTCCACATTGATCACAATAAACAGCTTCTATTCATCATCATTATCATTTAGCATCCGTTGTCTTGCTGGCATGGGTTGGATGGTTTAACCAGGGCTGGCAAGCTGGAAGGCTGCACCAGACTCCAGTCTGATTTGGCATGGTTTCTATGGTTGGATGCCCTTCTTAATGCCAACCACTCTGAGAGTGTAATGGGTGCTTTTACATGCCACTAGCATGGGTGCCATTTACATGGCACCGGTATCTGTCACAACTGTGATTTTACTTGGTTTGATGGGTCTTAGAGCTTTTTTTTTGGCTATAGTGAGCTTTTATGAAAGAAAAACCGTTTGCTGCTGTTGTTTTTCTGAATATGAAGACATTAAGAGTGAGTCATGTTAACTGTCTCAACTAAAATATTGTTGCTCTAACATAAACAAGCTAATGAAGGAGCCACTGTGGGGTTGTTTGGCTAGCTAAAAATCATAGCCAAATATTGATCAAACACACCTTACTGTTAGAAATAGAGAAGGAGACATTGGACAATGTAATCGTGAGTATAAAGAAAAGCCTGGATGATCACAGGTGGAATGACTGATATGTCTACTTGATCAGCTGACTTGATACTAAGCAACAACCATTTCACTATAGACCATGTTAAAGCAGCAAGTGGTTATTAATCTTGTTTAAAAAAACAAAACTAAAACCATTGTCACCCTTGTTTGATTTATGGCATTCTGATGCTCCACAACAAAGTTTTTTTTTTTTTTCTTAATCTGTGCAACTTCAGTATGGCCACAGCAATTGGTTTCAGTGTGTGAATGTGAAAACCATCTGCGTATTGGAACACTCATGAAGACTGTTGTTCTGTAGGCAACTCAAGAAAGAATATATACTGAAGTGATTTTATATTGCAGTCTCCTGTCCTTAGCACCAGTTGTCACAGTACATAGTAAGAGCCACTAGAGAGCAATAAGAGGGAACTGTACTTCATGGTACTACTTTACAGCTAGATGTACTGAATCAATGAGGTAACACTGATGGTGGAATATAAGCTAGCCCTTCACTTACCTATTGCTTACAGTAGTGATTTGTATCTCTTCATATCACAAATAGGTTAAGTAGTATTGGAAATTCAGTGGACATTAACTGTTTACATTTTAACTGGTCATCTAGCACCTTATCAACTGAACCACTTGTGATTCTCAACACGATTAAATATACAATATTTATTATATAGCTAGCTCAGTTCATTGAGAAAGGAATTCCATACTACATTGCTTGCCATTCATGAATAAGAGATGGAAGTTACTTATTGAGTCATTTGAAATGAATACAACTTCAAAACATTTTCTTCGTGGAATATATATATCTAGAGTAAGCTTTGAGAAGCTCATTTCTCTGCAACTTATGTCTATTAGTGTGGTTTAACCAATTACTGTAAGGTAATAATGTATCAACCATTAATCAGACTCTGTTCCAATTGATTGTAGCAGTGAAATGTTTTTTGTGTTACCTACTTACAGCTAAAACCAATTAGAAAGTTTCTATGGTTGTTCAACCTGTCAAATCTCCTTCACCCCATGGCCTACAGATTCATGAGGCTAGAGCTTGTCCAGATGTTCAAGTCCTTTAAGCTGAGAGTACATGACTACCCTTGAACAGGATGCCAATCCGTTGCTCAGTTAACCCTGGTGCCAGCCACTGGAACTCATTTGTAAATCCAAACACTGGGACACATGCTATCACCCTTAAATCATCATACCTTACAATTTTATTTTTAAATGAAAGGATATGTCATACAATATAGTCTTCAATACAATATATCAAAATAAAATGGAATGGTCATAGTGGAATGTCTTTTATCATAGCTCTTGCTCATTCGAAACTCACAAATTTACAATCAAGTGGACTGAACCACTTGAAAAGTAAGAGAAGTTGTCTTGGTCACAATGCAATGTTGGTATCAAGATTTGAACTCATGAAGTTATTAAATTAATATATACACTTGAAAAAGCCTTATATTAAAACACAAGGGCATGTAACATTTACAATGTGGAAGACACTATCAGTCATATTTTGTCTCAGAGAAACTTTTCATATGAAATTTGTGTGTTAAAATGACCAAGATGTGCTCAGAATACCACTGGATCACTAGAGACACTGTTTTGTGTCAATTTAATTCTAGTCTCACTAGCTTTTGCACAAATCAGTAAATGTTTTATATCTTAACTTCTATATTGAAACAAGTATTGCCGGCTTGACTCAGAACACCCAAGATATTTGTCACTGAGGAGACTAAATTAGGTCAAAAACAATGTCTGGCAATCCTCCAGCTTTCTGAGTGCCCTATATTTGTAACACATTCTTTTCATATTTGTAGGCACATTATAAATGATATACACACAATCAATAGAGCTCCCTGTGCTTCTCTTTGCAAATTTATACTTTCAGTTAAATATTTGCATCTCAAGTTTATTTTCTCTAAATTCTAAGATGGATTTATTCACAACACAAATATCTTTTTTAATTTCATGAGAATTCTGTACTCTAGAGAAGCTTTAAATTGAGTGCTGTAATGTAGAGAAACATCCATGAATTATCTGCGGTCTGCTACTTAATCTGTGGTAACTATTTACAAGATGGATACAGAGAGCACTGCATTGAGTTCTTTGACAGAGCTTGATACTTCTTTGACTTGTTCAAGTAACAACTATTACAAGTTCTCTTTACTATTTACAACTACTGAGTAAATAAAGACATCTGGAATAAAGTGACTTGTATAGAGATAATAAATTGCTTACAGTGGATTTGAATTCACAGCCCACACAAGCTAAACAGTCCAATACCCAGGAAGACATGGGATGAAGTAGTGAGGAAGGATCTTCAGACGCTGGGCCTCACTGAGGCAATGACAAGGGACCAGATGTGGTGATTTGCTGTACTTAAGACACATCAAGCTAAGTAAAATCGGTGTCATCCATACATACAGGCTTGTCCCTTACAGGTGCCAGTGCTATATAGAATGCACTCGGGCTGCATAAATCCACATAAGAAGCATCCAGCATACTCTGTAAAGTGATTGGTGTTAAGAAGGGCACTTTGACCTTAGAAATCATGACATATCAAACAATTGGAGTCTGGGACAGCTCCTATCAAACCATCCAACCTATGCCAGCATGGAAAACGGGCGTTAAACGATGATGATGTTATTATTGTTTCCACCACCTCTATCACCACCAACACCACCACAACAACAACATATCTATAACTCAGAGCTGGTTTTGAATGAGATATTTTCTGATATCAACTCTTTTGTCTTTTACTTCTGAGTTCAAATCCAGCTAAGTTTTAACCTCGGCAGTATAGTTGGAGAAACTTTTCATGTTAAAAGAATAACATTTAAATCTAAATCTGGCTGACTAGAGCCAGATTCAAATTTAAATTGTTCCAGTGGAAGTCATATGTTAAAAGTAGGTTGTGTTTAGATGTAAGGCCACAAATTAACCATGGCCAGAACATTTTCCATCATAATTCCTCTTGAAGAAGCCTAATCCAGTCTTGGACAACCTGCAACCTACAAGACTTTCTGAATGGCAAGCTAAATGAAAGTTTACCATGAAATTATTTAGTAGTGTGGCCTGCCTTATGATGGGCCATGACTCATATGGCTCCCTTCTGAAAAAGGGTTGCCTTCACCTGGTATAAACAATAACAGATTCTACTTCTACTTATAAACTTTTACTGTGCAACACTCCTCCCTCTCTCTGGTCAAATCAGGAACAGTCCAAGACTAAACAACAACAATTTATATTTTATTATTTCCTCAGTTCAATCTAATCTATTAAATTCTTTCATCACTCTCTATAATCAATATTTATTTTTCAATCAGTGACAGACAAGTTAGATTTTTGACATTTATTTATTTCTGCCTTTGTCATCACCACCATCATGATCATCATTGTTGTCATCACCATCGTCAGTCTTCTTCTTCTTCTTCTTCCTCCTCCTCCTCTTCTTCTTCTTCTTCCTCCTCCTCCTCTTCTTCTTCTTCTTCCTCCCCTCTCCCTCTTCTTCCTCCTCCTCCTCCTCTTCCTCTTCTTCCTCTCCCTCCTCCTCTTCTCCCTCCTCCTCCTCTTCTTCCTCCTCTTCTTCTTCCTCCTCCTCTTCCTCTTCCTCCCCCTCTTCTTCTTCTCATATATTTTGCATTACTTTCTAGTTTTCAATTCTCTAAACTGTAATTCCATTTTTTTTGTCTCTTTCTTTCTTGTTACTGTTCTGTCATAGCAAACTTGGTAAACAATCTGATTATATTACCATAACTGTTGGCAGAGCACATACACATATGTTGACTTTCTATACTCACAAAGACTTACATACATACACACTCATGCTTAAACACATACACACTTCCTCATTATTTATTTATCTGTCTCCTTCACATGCATTCATACATTCTCTCTTTGTCCTTCATTCTCTCTCTTTCTGTGCATACACTAAAATAATCTTCACACACATCCACACACACTTAAGCACACATATATGCTCTCTCTCTCTCTCTCTCTCTCTTCCTGTCTCTCACCTGATTTACATCTATACATTCTCACATAAACTTTCACACACACACATACATACATGGAGACTGACATATATACATATATATACAGAAATACACATATACATGCATGCATGCATCCATACATACATACATCTACAATCTGTCAAAGCACTATTAAAATATGTAAAATATTCAAGAAGTTCCGTGTGTAATAAGATCCACATAAGCAATGCCATCCAAGTTTATATCTATGTATACATTTGCACTGGCATGAGTTATATGTATATGTGTGAACATGCATACATACATATACATACATGCACATGTGCATGTACATACAAGACTACTCTGCTTGATGTCTAAATTCCAATCAAAGAATCCTGTTTCTAGGCTAGAAACTGAGTCTTTCCCCTTTGGTGAGGAATTGGAAAAATAAAGCAAGGAAACCAAACATACATATTTGCATACATACATACAAACAAACATATATGTATGCATACATACAATACTTGCATACATGCAAACACACTTACATACACACATCTACCTACAAGCAATACTTAGTTACATACATACATACAAAAATACCCTGTTGATGTTGTTGAAATTCCAATGAAGGAGCCTTTGCATCTAGGTTAGAAAGCGGCTCTTTCTCTATTGGCAAGAAATCTTGAAATAAAACTGAATAATGGTTCCGGGTTCAGTCCCACTGCATGGCACCTTGGGCAAGTGTCTTCTACTATAGCCTTGGGCTGACCAAAGCCTTGTGAGTGGATTTGGTTGACAGAAACTGAAAGAAGCCCGTCGTATATATGTGTATATATATATATATATATATATATATATATAATATATATATATATATTATATATATATATATATATATATATAGCAACCAGCCATACAAAGCTAGTTTGGTTGGGGTACTGTTTTAGTTGCTGATAACCAAGTCATGTAACATACTACACTGCATTACAAGTTACCATTAGCACTCAGAGCAACCTGACATAAATATACATCCATACATTTTTTTCTTCCACACATGCACAAACTTTCTCTCTCTTCAATCACTTACATTCATATAACCATATATACATACACAATAGTACATAACCTTTGATTTTAAGTGAGTATGATAGGGTAACATGTACCATGCTTTTGCTAATTGTTTTAGGTGGACATGTAGCTGTGAGTAGACATAAATACCCACTCGGTCTTCCAACTTTTAATCTAGTGAAATGTCTAGGATGTGACAACTGAAGGAGAAGTTGACTGTGCCAACACTTGGCTGGTATTCATTTTTCACTAAGTGGAATGGAGCACTGTGAAATGAAGTGCCTCACTGAAGGATAAAATGCACTGCTTGGTCAGGAATCAAACCCATAACCTTTTGATTGTGAACTCAATACTACAACTAATAAGCAACATATTTGTTTTGGCTAGAACATTAGGTAACCAAATCCATGGAAAACATAATCCAGAGAAGAGAAATATATAAGCTAAGGTGATGAGAAAGGTACAACCACACATAATTTGAAAGAATACTAGTGGAATGTACATATCAAGCAAAACAGTCCAGGCATAGTAATCTATACACAGAAGTTGAAATCAGTTGTCCAACAAATGTCAGCCTTAATGTTAAAGATTAGAGATAAGGAGAATGTTTATGCTGAACTGATGAGAAATCTGCAGGTACTCTGTTCAGACTACAACTTTAGATTTTTAACAATTGAAGCACTTAGATATATGACTATTTGCCTCAGTATCAAGCTAGTGAAGATGAGATTCACAAAACTGAAAAGAACAACCTAATAAGATTACTGCTACAATTTATCAAAGGTACTGTCAAAATATGTAAGACATTCATAAAGTTCAGCATGTAATAAGATTCACATATGCAATGCCATCCATGCTTGTGCTCATGTATATATGAGTACATACATATGAATATGCACACATTTAGACATAAGATTTCTCTGCTTGAAACATAAATTCACATTTATACAAATAATTATTGGGCATCGTTAGTAAATGCTGAAGTGACCATCTTGAAAGGCTGGCTTTTTTTCAACCAAACGAAGAAATTTGCATGAAAAGTGATCAGATAACATACATTTCACAAATACAATCTGTAAGCAGCACAGTAGAAATAACAATACTTTTTTAAAGTTCAGTATGATAATTATTTAGTTATCAAAATTCCAGTAATGAAGCTTTGTTTCTTTGTTAGAAACCAGCTCCTTTCTTATAAGAAAGATTGAAATTACTAAAAAAGTAAAATAACACACACAAATACACACACGCATACACATACACTCTCACTTCCTTCCATTCACATGCATATGCACACACACTTACACATGGATATACTTTCATGAGCAGAATTTTGCTCTCATTCACTGAAGTACATATGCATAAACCTGTACACAAACACACACATGTACATGCATACATATGCATACGCAGAAGCATTTCCTCATTCAGACATTCACATGTCATACATGCATACATAAGTATACACACTCATACACAAAGATATTCATACTCATACACTCACACCTGCTTTAACATATCTACATTATCTAGAATGCCTTTATAAAAAATTATATCTTTATTTCTGTCATTTTGATTTCATTTTCATCGTATTTTTAACATTATTACATACATGTGCATGCAGATAAGAACATATAAGCTGCAGCCACACCTTCCATTGCCTGAGCTCCTACATGTATATGTGTTTCCCGTAAATCCTCGAGTATAATCTGCATTTTTTCCCCAAAATTTAACGGTCAAAATCCCTAGTGCATGCTATATATGAGGTTAAAAATGAAAAATATTTTCTAAGCAATGTCCGAGTCTCTATTTGCTGTCCGGCAATGTTAATTTAGACGCATTTTGTGATGTTGGGCGCGAAAATACCTTAAGCTAAGCGTGAAAGCAATGAAGTCATAAAAGAATCATCCATTACTTGCAATAAACAACATTTATTAAAATAAAGGTATTCAGAACACAGAATAACATGTAACAAAAACAATTTGCAAACATATTTACATTCCCATATAACAGTTAAGAACATCACCATTATTGTATTACGCATGCGCAGGATTGTTTGTTCGACTAGGTGCTGCTGGCTTAATTATGCACAACTCAAGTTAGAGAAGGGGTGTATATTATACACAAGGTTTAGGTTTTTCAGAGGTACAGCCCCCTAAAAAATCTCCTGCGTATTATACTCGAGGATTTATAGTATGTGTTACTGATGTAAGCTTTCTGTTGCAGTTACTAATCTGGTCAACAACAGCCTCCCTTAAACTGAGTGTTCTTTATCAATCTGACTGCTCTTAATGCATGGACACCAACAAACTCTCTAGAACTTCCTGTTATTCTTCATTGTATCCAAAAACTCTCTGGAAAGGATAGCTGATTGTCATCTGTCATATGTTGGAAAATCCTAATTAGTTCCTTCTTTTTAAAATAAAATGATTATGACATATATGGAGTTTCTCTGAATTTACATGGCTTTGACACATTTTAAATGCTTGTGCTCTCTCTCTCTAACACTGCCCTTGTACTTACTGAAGTAAATAAGTTGATCTAAATCTCAGAGATAGTGTTTTGTTGGCTACTTATTCAATTAGTTATAACAGTAACACAGTATATAGTTTTTGAATGTGCATTAGATTAACGTGTTTTAGTCACTGCACTGTAGTTCTGGATAAATGTCGACATATTTTATATTTCCAGTGTCAAGTGTCTCTTCAACAGTCTAGAGTAATATTAGTTTCAAATTTTGGCTCAAGGCCATTGATTTTGAGGGAAGGGGTAAGTTGATTACATCAACCCCAGTGCTCAACTGGTACTTATTTTATCAACTCTGAAAGGAAGAAAGGCAAAATCAACCTCACTGGAATTTGAACTCAGGATGTAATGACATGAAATGCCACAAGGCATTTTGCCCAGCATGCTAATGGTTCTGCAAGCTCACTACCTTTTAGTATAGAGTGATATTGGTTTCAAATTTCGGCACAAGGCCAGCAGTTTTGGGGAAGGGGTTAAGTCAGTTACATTGATCCCATTGCTCAACTTGTGCTTATTGTATCAATCCTGAAAGGATGAAAGGCAAAGTTGACCTCATGAATATAGCGAGTGATATCAATTAATTGAATGTATGGATACAGCATGGTCAACCAAAGCCTTGCGTCAACCCAAGCCATGTAAGTGAGACTGGATAGAAGCTCACTGGATGGATTGTACCTGCAATTCAAAAGTCATGCAGTTTCTCCCTGAGAATTACATTAAAGGCAACATGTCAGTGGAATACTCAACAATATCACTCATTAACTCAAAAAGTAAATCATTCAATTGATCAATGGAAGATTTATTAAACTAATTGAAGAAATGACCAGCAAAGTATTATTTATTTTCGGCAGGCCAACTGATTTACTGAAGCAACAACATTTAGATAATTATAAACTGTGTATCTCCCAATTAGCAGACAAGGTTAGGCACTTGACTTCTACTGAGGAATTGAACTAGGTCCAAACTTTTTCTGTTCATAGAAGAGATAACAAACATTTGTTTATATCATCTGAAATCACTGTGTTACCTAAAAAACATTAGATCTTCTTTAATACACAGTTTTTAAAATATCAATCCTATATACTGTGAGATGATTAGAAAGTAGTGAAACACTTGCCATCACCTGCAGGCTTTTTATGTAAATTCCATAAGTTAAGAGAACATCATTACTAAATCTAATGATATGCTGTCTATTTATAGCCCATGACCCAAAGCTATCTGCTAGTCATTAGCTCCTTAGAATATGTGATTAGAATAGAATAGCACACTTAAAGCAGATAATTTTATCTTCATATTACAAACTAGTTTTCATCATATCATTATTTTTTTTAACCCTTCAGTTTAATTAGGTCATCCATATTCTCTTTCTGTTTCAAGAAAGTTGTACCATTTTCAACAATCAAACTATATTTGTAGATATCAGATTAAAATGAAGTGTTTTACTCACATATACATGAAAAGGGAGGAGCAAATGGAAACAATGAAGAGTAAATAGAACTCTTTAGTTTTGACAGAGACAACTTCTGTAGTGCCAGAGATACAATAAAGTGACTCAGTCCATGCTGTAAAGTGGTTCAAGATTAGAAGGACATCCAGCCATAAAAGTCATGCTGTAAACACAACATAATGACAAGTATGGGTTTTCTCTGTTACTGTGTGTTAGATGATTTAGAACCTTGATGGGTAGCAAGACCCTTCCAATCCATACCAGTATGGGGGGGGGGGGGGGACACATTCAAAATGATGATGATTCTTGAACTGTAGAAGAATTCATACCTCAAATGACTAACATTATTAAAAGTAGGGACTGATCTTAAGTCTAATAATCTTCAATAAAAATGTGTAACCTATTGATAGATTGAGATGATTAATATTTCTGAATATCAGAGAAAGTATGAAACATTATTTGAAGTTTCCTTGTGTTGCTAAGACTACAGTTCCTTGAATCTATTTATAAATGTACTGAATTCAGCTGAAATTTATCTTTAAATGTTTTACATTCTAACACTCTTATGATTTCCAAATAAATATCAATACTGTATTGGTTTGTTCTATAGAGGAGTGATAAAAAAAATCCTTTTGATCTAATCAGGTTTTGACAAAAGTTAATTCTTTTGTCACATATCCTTGTGGCTCTGAGTTTGATTTCACAGCCCTGCATTTCTGCAATTGTCTTTTACTGCAGTTTCAGATTGACCAATGCTTGTGCATTGAATTTAATAAGCTGCAGCATCATCATGTATCATATGCCTGCATTCATTGTAATGTTGATGACATTACAATGAAAGTCTTCCTTATTTAGTGCAAGTTCTCCAGTCGCTTTCTCATTTGTGTGGAGTCAACTTGTGATATTATTCATTCATTCTATTCTTTGCCTGCTCTTGATCTACTGCCCTCAACTCTTCCTTCAATGATAATGCTTTCCAGACTACCACTTTGAATACAGCCATAATAGATGAGTTTTTGTTTCTCAACAATGTTCATGAGTTGTCATCTTTTACCTACTTGTAACACCGATTTATTTGTTTGATGGTCCTTATAAGAGACTCAGCACATTCTCTTGTACACTTACATTTCAAATGCATTGATTATATTCTCTTCAAATTTGCTCAAAATCCACATTTCATCATCATCATCATCGTTTAACATCTGTTTTCCATGCTGGCATGGGTTGGACGGTTTGACTGAGGTCTGGAGAGCCAGTGGCTGCACCAGGCTCCACTCTGAATGGCAATGTTTCCACAACTGAGTGCTTTCCTAATGCCAACCACTCCAAGAGCATAGTGGGTGCTTTTTACGTGTCACTAGTATGGGAGCCAGTTAAGCGGGCCTAGCATTGATCACGTTTGGATAGTGCTTTTTATGTGTCACCAGCATGGGAGCCAGTCAAGGGGTACTGGCATTGGCCACATTTGGATGGTGCTTTTTACATGCCACCGGCATGGGAGCCAGTCAGGCGGATCTGGCATTGACCATGTTCAGATGGTGCTTTTTATGTGCCACCAGAATGGGAGCCAGTCGAGGGCACTGGCCACAGCTATGATTTTTGGTTTTACTTGACTCAACAGGTCTTTTCAAGCATATCATATTACCCGACGAATCAAGGGTACTCTTAAATGGGCTGGACATGCAACACTGGCATCAGCCATGGATATGATCTCACTTTAGTTGCCTTCTCAATCACAGCATATCTCCAAAGGTCTTGGTCTTCTGTCATTGCCTCTGTGAGAACCATAAATGCCTATTAGCCAAATGAAGGCTTGCACAAGATTTGTTTTTAACAATATGTACATACATGCATACATACATATATATGTATACAAGCATGTACACGTGTGTGTGTGTGTGTGTGTGTGTGAAAGAGAGAGAGTATGTATATCATCATCATCATCATCACCATTTTAATGTCTACTTTTCCATGCTTGCATGCATCAGATGAGAGTTTGTTGGGGCAGGGTATTTCTATAGTTGGATATTCCTTCTGTTGCTGACTACCATTTGTTTCCTAGTGAAGTAATTTCTGTCATGCATTTACAGAAGTAGTTACAAGAACTTGAAACAAATGACACCATATGTGACCTTTGTAAATGAAGATCATATATGTTGAAATATGTCAAGAAGCCTGGCTATGCTTTTGCAGTGGACTACAAACAAATATTATCAGTTCACAATCAGTAAGTGAACACATGTGGAGACTGGGGAAATACACACACACACACACACACACACACACCACACACACACACACATATATATGTGTACATGATGGACTTTTTTCAGTTTCCAGCTACCAGATCCACACACAAGTTTATCAATAAAATCACCATTGGCTTCAACCACAGCTTCCAGGTATTTTCAGAATCTCTTGCAACTCTTCTGGATAGTCTCCATGTTTAAGTTGGTGAATGTTGCCATAATCCTTGCCTTCAGTTCATCTTTGGTATTACAAGATTTGTTGGTCTCTCACTCAACTGCACCTCACACATAATAATCAAGAGGGTTGTAGTCTGGGGAGTTAGGTGGCCAGATGTTAGGGGCGATGTGGTCACAGAAATTGTCTGACAGCCATAACTGAGTTCTCCTGTTTGTGTGGCATGGTGCAGAGTCCTATTGCCAGACATAAGGTCTTCCAGCAGCCACCCTCTTGACCGAGGGCAGCACTACCTCCTTCAGGTACTTGATGTAGGCCTCCATGTTGAGTCTGAGGCTGTGAGGGAAGATAAATGGAGGCATAATGTCACCATCACTAGTGATGACTCCAAACACCATGATGTTGACTGGATGTTTGATTTTTATCACTCGTTTTGGGGACAATCTGTCCTGAAACATATGTATTGGGGCTTCCAATGTGAATGCCAAGTGGTACAGCAGGTTGTTTTCAAATTTCTGGCAGAATGAATTGCATCATAGAGCTGTTTTTCTCACAGATGGTGCCCAACTGACCCTACTACACTGTGTAATTGACAATATCAAAAACAAACAATTCATATGTGTGAAATTAAAAATATAAAATGGTGACAATTTACCCATCACACCCTGTATATCTGTAAGTATGGGTGAGTGTGTGTATGTTTGCATCTCTTTTTCTTGACATTTCTTGGCTGTTGTAAATGAATCATTCATTTCCAATATTCTGCAAGAGTATGTCTGATCATGGGGAAACATCACCTTGCTTGGAAACATATCGATGCTGGCAACAGGAAGAGTATCCAGCTGTAAAAAATCTAACTCAGTAAACTCCACACAACCTATGCAAGCATGGAAAAGCAGGCTTAAAAACGATGATGATGATGATGATAACGATGATCTATGTATGTATGTGCATGTATGTGTGTGTATATGCATGTATATGTATGTACATATGTATGTATGTATGTATGTATGTATGTATGTATGTATGTATGTGTATATGTTTGTATGTATGTTTGCATGTATGTATGCATATGCTTCCTTCAGAATTATTATTTCTTCAGAGGCAGAAGTCTATATTATGTCAGTTTCATAATGGTTATTAAAATGTCTGTAAGATTTTTGTGTTGTATTTGTTTACAATGTTGGAAAGATTTGACTTGCAACTGAAGCTCAGTTTTCTGCTTCATTGAACAAATGATGGAAATTGAGGTTTTCATAGAATTGTTTGTTAATTAGAGAGATGCACACTTGCCGTTCTGTCTTTTTCACCTGTGTTATATGAAATAATGTCTATCCTCATGCTAAATAGATTATACTATATGCTTCTTTTTCTTTTCTTCTTAGAAATCAAATTCTCTTGTATTTCAGTTTTTACATACATAAACACATAGACACATGCATGCATATCCCCCACACACGCACTCAAAATGCCAAGGCTACATGCTGGGATATACTGAAAAGAATAAAATTAACATCACCCACACATTTTTTGTTGACCTAAAGTTATATCCTAATAACATGGACAACACCGAGAGACAATTAAAACTAGTCACAAAATTAAATTCTCATTAGACATAAGAATGGAGTTTGGGCCAGACAAATGCTCACACATGATTGCCAACCAGACAGAGAATATGTATATCAATGGCTTGTCTATCTTCCTTATCTCTAATGGTGAAAACTATAAGAATATTAGAATCAATGGGAATGATGCATATGTTGGTGCTGTGACTAAAGCCAGAATAACAAAAGAGTAGTTTTGTAGACTCTGGAATATGGAACTCAGGGCTGTCTGCATGTAACAAGATCATATCCCACAATGCTTCTGCGGTGCCAGTGTTGGTGCCAACATTTGGGATATTGGACTGGACACTTGATGAGATTTGCATCCTGGACATCAAAATTAGGAAGGTACTGACCACCACTGGCAACATCCACGTTAACAGTGACACTGATAGGAGTTGTGTGAAATGAAGTGATGGCAGTAGAGGCATAAGGTCAGTCCAAACAGCCTTTGAATGTCACACTGTATTATGCAGACAACACCTGCTGAACAGTAAAGAATTGGTAAAACACAATTACTTCTCAAACACACTAATGCATGGCTACAGCAGTTGGAGGAGAGAGGGAGAAGATGGTGGTGAAGATGTGTCAGGGCATACCCTCAAGCTACAGGGAGACGAATGTAAGTGGAATGGTAGAGAGGATAGGACAGGGTGTGTGAGCAGGGAGTTCACAAGACTGTGAAAAGAGAGTAGAAGAGAGGGGAAAGGAAAGGGAATGCAGTGAGTATCAAACCGGGTACATAGGAGCATGTACAAAAAAGGAGAAAAAGATAACAAAATGGCATTAGGCTGTAGGGGTAGTCTGGCAGGGAGAAACAAGAGTAATGCATGAATATATTTTCCGAAATCAGCAGGGAGGAAAATATTCACAGACAGCAGCTTTGAAACCTGCAACTCCCTTAACCTGATTATAAATTCACATTTATATCAATAATCATTGGTGCATTTGGTTATGTTAGTAAATATCTAAGTGACAATCTGGAGAAGCTAGGATTTTCTGGTAAAGAAAGAAGCCAGTTAATACACGCTTTACAGATACAATCTGTAAGTGGAACAATAAAAATATAACAAGATTTTCCTAAAGTTCAGTATTTAACAATTATCATTGTTGTTATCTAAATTCCAGTAACAGAGCTTTTGTTGCTTCATTGGAAAACAGCTCACTCTTCAGAAGAATTCTAATAAATAAAAAAATTTAAGAGACATACATTTAAACACACATACATACATACATACATATGTACATATGTGCGCACATAAATACATATATATACATATGTAGAGAGAGATAGGCATAGAGACAAGATGATATATATTAAAATTAATTATCGACACAAAAGCTGTGATGTTAAGGTGGTAGAGTACTACAGCCTTTGTGTTATTTCTAAGAGCAAGAAAACATCTTCAGTCTGCATGATTGACAAAGAGAGAGAGATTTTACTTCCTACTTCATGGTTGATTGGTTAGTGTTAGAGAAAGCATCCAACTGTAAAATCAGTTGTTCCAACAAAAACAACCACACACAAAGAAGTGTGAAAAAAAGTGGACCCATCACCACATACACACACACACACATAGATGCATGCATGCACGCGTGCGCGCGCACACACACACACTCACACACACAAACACACACAAAATGTCTGAAGCTAAAGGTAAACTTCTACATGGTCATTCAGCCTGCTAGAAATACTTCTCAAATCACACCATACTGTCTTCAAAAGGGGAAGAACACAATGCAATTCTATACACACAATTTGGAAAAACAGATGAAATGGTCATGACTGGAATGATTTTGATTATAGTCCTCCACCATCAATTTTACTCTTGTGCTCAACAACAATAAACATTGAATTAAGTTTCAAAAGACTTAGTGGTATGTTTACTCTAATTTTTATTTAATTTCATCTGTGTTTATGTATGTGTATATATAATGTTGTGTGTGTGTGTGTGTGCTGCTTAATGATGAATGTTTGAGAAAGGAGTGCTCAATACATGCTATAAAGGATATAGTAGTTTATTGAAACTGAAACTCAAGTCACAAGACAAACTTCCAGTTTTAGTTTCAATAATATATATATATATATATATATATATAATATATATAATATATAATATTATGCTGTCCATACATACAGGCATGTCCTTTACAGCTATGCCTTCAACTTCCTCTCTCAGCTAAGAAGTCCTTGTCTTGTGAGCTTGCAAGTGCTGGTGTCACATAAAATGCACTCATGCCAGTGCCATCTAAAGCAGCCATGCTGGCACCACACAAGAAGTATCCATGCTGGTGTCATGTAAAAGGCATCTGTACCAGTAACACATAAGCGGCACACATGCCAGTGTCACATAAAAAATACCCATGCTGGTGTCACATAAGAACACAATAGATACTCTAAAGTGGTTGATGTTAGAGAGAGCATCCAGCCATAGAAACCATACCAAAACAGATAATTGGAACCTGCTGCAGCTCTCTAGCTGGCCTGCTCCCATCAAACTGTTCAACCCATGCCAGCATTACATGATGATGATGATGCTGAGACCCCTTTCGGTCATGACTGACGATGGGATTGCACCTAGAAAGTTACCCTCCTAGGCACAAGTCTGGGCAAGTTTGTTTATGGAAGACCAGCAGTCGCCCATGCATACCAGCCTCCCCTCTCCACGTCACCAGAGAAAGGCAAAGGCCGATACAGCTTGGCACCAGTGATGTCACAACTCATTTCTGAGTGAACTGGAGCAACGTGAAATAAAGTGTCTTGCTCAAGAACACAACATGCAGCCTGGTCCGGGATACAAACTCACAAGCTCATGATCGTAAGCTCGACGCTCTAAGCACTGAGCTATGCACCTTCACTGATGATAATGATGGTTATGATGTATATATTCTTTTACTTGTTTCAGTCATTTGACTGCGGCCATGCTGGAGCACTGCCTTTAGTTGAACAAATCAACCCAGGACTTATTCTTTGTAAGCCTAGTAGTTATACTATTGGTCTCTTTTGCCGAACCGCTAAGTTACAGGAACATTATCACACCAACTTTACTCAGAGGCCTATGCAAAGTTGCAGAAAGTGTATGGAGAGGGGTGTATAAGTCACACACAAGTGTATGAGTCATTCAGATTTTGATGAACATTCTGGGAGGCCTGCAACCAGCAGAACTGAGAAAAACATCACAGCTGTGCATGCAACTGTGAGGGGAAATTGTTGAATCACCATCTGTGAGTTATCAGAGATTAGTTATGGTTCAGTTCAGTCCATTATCACTGAAAATTTGGTTATGTGACATGTGTCTGCCAAGTTTGTGCCAAAACTGATTTCAGCTGACTAAAAAGACACTCAGGTTCAGTTGCACAAGATCTCCTTGATTGAGTCAAGAATGATAGAAATTTTTTGGAAACTTTGCATAGGTCTCTGAGCAGGTATTGCCAAGCTTTTGGCAAAATTTGATGCAGATTCTCTGCTCAACTTTCTCTTTCATGGTCAATGCAATGATCACACATTAGACACCTGCTGTAAACAGCAGATGTGAGCTAGAACATTAAACTCAGTGTGCATGCACACCAGAGTTCAAGGTCAATTTGTGTCCAGTAGCTTTATTCTGTGTGCATTAGCATCATTACTATGGCAACAGTCCAGATACTTACTGATCAGACCACGTATATATATGTATATATATGTATATATATATATATATATATATATATATATATATATATATCATCATCATCATCATCATCATCATCTTTTAGCGTCCGTTTTCCATGCTAGCATGGGTTGGACGGTTCAACTAGGGTCTGTGAAGCTGGAAGGCTTCATCAAGCCCAGTCAGATCTGGCAGTGTTTCTACGGCTGGATGCCCTTCCTAACGCCAACCACTCCGTGAGTGTAGTGGGTGCTTTTTACGTGCCACCCGCACAGGTGCCAGACAGAGCTGGCAAACGTCCACGAACGGATGGTGCTTTTACGTGCCACCGACACGGGGGCCAGACAGAGCTGGCAAACGGCCACGAACGGATGGTGCTTTTACGTGCCACTGACACGGAGGCTAGACGGGGCGGCGCCGGCAACGACCACGATCGGATGGTTCGCTTAACCACAGCTGCAATTCCCACTGATGTTGATTGACCTCAATTTGGTTCTGCTTTCTGATATATGAATTGATTTGGTTTGATTTTGATTTTGACTGTTCTCACTGGTCTTGCCGGGTTTTCTCATGCACAGCATACTTCCAAAGGTCTCGGTCTCTGGTCATTTCCTTGGTGAGACCTAAAGTTTGAAGGTCGTGCTTCACCACCTCGACCCAGGTTTTCCTGGGTCTACCTCTTCCACAGGTCCCCTCAACTGCCAGGGTGTGGCACTTCGCACACAACTATCTTCAGCCATTCTCATCACATGTCCATACCAGCGCAAACGTGTCTCTTGCACACAACAACTGATGCTTCTTAGGTTCAACTTTTCTCTCAAGGTACTTACACTCTGTCGATTATGAACACTGATGTTACACATCCATCGGAGCATACTAGCTTCATTTCTTGCGAGCTTACGCAAATCCTCAGCAGTCACAGCCCAAGTTTCACTACCATGTAACAAGGCTGTTCGTACACATGCATCATACAGTCTGCCTTTTACTTTGAGTGAGAGGCCTTTTGTCACCAGCAGGGGTAAGAGCTCTCTAAACTTTGCCCAGGCTATTCTTACTCTAGCAGTTACACTTTCAGCACACCCGCCCCCGCTACTGACTTGGTCACCTAGGGAGCGGAAGCTATCAACTACTTCTAGTTTTTCTCCCTGGAACATGGTAGAAGTTGGTCTCTGCATATTTTCAGAGTTTATTGCTCCTGAGCATATATATTACTCTCTCTTTTACTCTTTTACTTGTTTCAGTCATTTGACTGCGGCCATGCTGGAGCACCGCCTTTAGTCGAGCAACTCGACCCCGGGACTTATTCTTTTTGTAAGCCCAGTACTTATTCCATCGGTCTCTTTTGCCGAACCGCTAGGTGACAGGGACGTAAACACACCAGCATCGGTTGTCAAGCAATGCTAGTGGGACAAACACACACACACACACACATATATATATATATACATACATACGACAGGCTTCTTTCAGTTTCCGTCTACCAAATCCACTCACAAGGCATTGGTCGGCCCGGGGCTATAGCAGAAGACACTTGCCCAAGATGCCACGCAGTGGGACTGAACCCGGAACCATGTGGTTGGTTAGCAAGCTACTTACCACACAGCCACTCCTGCGCCTATATATATATATACTCTTTTACTTGTTTCAGTCATTTGACTGTGGCCATGCTGGAGCACCGCCTTTAGTTGAACACATCGACCCCAGGACTTATTCTTTGTAAGCCTAGTACTTATACTATCAGTCTCTTTTTGCTGAACTGCTAAGTTACGGGGATGTAAACACACCAGCATCAGCTGTCAAGCAATGTTGGGGGAACAAACACAGACACACAAACATATACACACACATACTTACATTTATATATATATATATATACATATATGCAACAGGCTTCTTTCAGTTCCTGTCTACCAAATCCACTCACAAGGCTTTTGTCGGCCCGAGGCTATAGTAGAAGACACTTGCCCAAGGTGCCATGCAGTGGCACTGAACCCGGAACCATGTGGTTGGTAAGCAAGCTACTTACCGCACAGCCACTCCTGTGCTTATATATATATATATGTATAGTTGAAATTTACAGAAAAACAAAAGATGAAGACAGGTGCATAAACAACAACCAGGTGTATTAGTCTGATGCTTGGGAAGGTGGGGAAGTCTTTTTCATGTTGAGCCTACGCTCTTCACCAGAAAGGAACACGAGGAAATAAACAGAGAGAGAATAAAAAAACTTTGGGAGTTAGCAGTCAATCATGATATATATATATATATATATATATATATATATATATATACCATCATCATTGTCATCATCATCATTTAATGTTCATCTTCCATGTTGGATGGTTTGAGAGGAGCTAATAAGCCTAGGGACTGCACTAAGCTCCACTGTCTGTTTTGACATCGTTTTTACAGCTGGATGCCCTTCCTAATGCCATAGCTGTGTGGTTGAGGAACTTGCTGGGGCCACCTCATTCCGTATTCATGCCATATGTTAAAGAAGCTTAGAAAAATTAAGTTCTCGAGTCATGGGAATTGAATATCTGATGTTTATTATAGTAATCTCCTTAGAAGGAACAACTAAACAAATTGACCTCCAGTTTGCGAGATATAATACGTTTAGAAAGTAGAGCAATTTTAGATCTGCCATTCCACCATTGTAGAGCAGTTGTTGTAATATTAATTAATGTATTTGATAGAGTTACATTGTATGGAATACTTGTCTATCTTCAATTACTGTAAAATAATCCATTTTTATAGCCAGTAGTATATTAGTTCAATGAAGAGATACTGTTTAGGAGAAAAATTCTATTGATTAATTATACACTCAAGTGGAAATATCTAAATATAGTACAACTAATAGATATATGTGTATGCATGTACATGTGTGTGCATGCGTATGTATGTGTGAGTGTGTGTGAGTGTATGTATGTATGCATACAGTATACATGTATAAGTATGTATGCATACATGTGTGTATATATGTATAAGTATGTATGCATGGATGTGTATGCATGTATGTATATGTATGTATGTATGTATGCATGCATGTATGCATGTACTTATGTAATATTTATTTTAAATGTAGTTAGTTGACTAGTCATGAGTACATGTATAGGACACTGTAAACTCTGTGTGTGTGTGTGTGTGTGGTGTGTGTGTGTGTGTGTGTGTGTGTGTGTGTGTGTGTAGATTTATTCTCATAACTTGTCAGGTCAATGTGACACTGTTTATGTCAATAAGAAAGCCTCAATGTAGTCATCAATTGGTTAGGAATAGCAATGAGATCTCCTTCACATAACACTGTATTGTCCTAAGAAAGGAAGGTCTTCATGCCTTCATACAATAACTGTCTGTTCATAAAAGTATTGAAAACAATGCAGCATGCAATCAGATGTGATCCCAGATAGAATGATGTCATCTAGAATGCCTTTGATTGTATGTTGGATCAAGGCTGACTTGGAAATAAAAACAGCAATAATACATGACCTCACTGAAGATTTTGTTATTATCTTAGATACTGAAAAACTAATACTGAACTCTTCCCTTTCTGAGCTATAGGTACAACAAAAGTTCGATTAAGTTCAACTCAGTACTAGTAATACAAACTGAAAGAGCCCCGGTCATTTATTCACTGTTATTACTGCATATAGCAATAATAATAAATTGTTTACACATACACACATACAGTTTCTATGTCCAGATTATGAATTTATATTTTTGCCAGTAACAACTTGTGCACTTGGTTGGAAAAGCTAGAGTTCTCGGGAAAAGAAATCAGTTAGCTAACACATATGTTACAAATATAATCTGTAAGTGGAACAGGAAAAATATGCAAGACTTTTCTCAAGTTCAAAATGAGACAATGCTTTTGTTATCAATATTCTAATGATGGAAATTAAATGCTACCTTGCAGGAAGAGTAAATTCTTCAGTGTCTATCAATCAAATTCCACTCAAAGGTATTAATCAACCTAGGGCTATGGTACAGGACACTTGCTCAGTATGCTGTGCAGTAGGTTTGAACCTAGAACCTTGAAGCTACAAAATGAACTTCTTAAGCATACAGTCATGCCTGTAATCTTGTTGCCTATTTTTAGTTAATGTGGTGAAAGAATATCTGGAAGTATCTGCAAGGGAAAACTGACATCCCATCCAGGAAGTGGATGATACTAAATATCTTCTGTCTTTGATAACACACTGTGTAGGATAATCCTAACTTACAAATGGTTATAAGAATCAGTTCAACTTCAAGAAAGTCAGTCTTTAACCCTTTAGCATTCGGATTATTGTTAAATGTAATGCTTATTTATGCATGTTGTTTTGAATTACTCATGTATTATCTTATAGCTTTCAAATTTTGAAGGTGTGATTGTTTATTTTTAGAGTAACATTGTAGGATAGGTGTGAGAGGCTGGATCTGGCCAGTCTGAACATAAAACATAGAATATTTGGGCCAGATATGGCTGGTTTAAATGCCAAAGAGTTAAGGAACAGAAAGGAATTAATGGTGAAAGGAAAAACAAATGAATAGAGATGAAAAAAAGGAAAGGTGGTGAGAAAAAAGCAAATTGTAAGAGAGAGGGGGAGAGAGAGAGAGAGAGAAAGCGAGAGAAAGAGAGAGGGTGGGGGTAGAAAAACAAAAGAGAGCAAGGTTCAGAAAGAGGATGTTGTTTAATTCTGGATCAGCCCTGATCAAGCAGAACAATGATCAAAAGAGTTTCAATTGCCACTATGCTCTTTTCCCAGAAAATGAGTCTAGGACTACATTATCCAATGGGTATTTCTTTCTTTTAATGGTATGGTGTAATTTTAAGGAGATCTGGCTGTTATTTCTAGAATATCAAGCAAAGCAATGTAGGGATGTGCATGTGTCGGGGGTGGGGGGCGCATGCATGCATGTGTATGTGTATATATAAATATATATAAAGGTAGAAATGTGTGATTGAGATAAAAAGAGATAGAGAAAAACAAAAGTGAGAAGGATAGAGAAACAAAATAAGAGAGACATAAGAGAAACTAAAGACAGTAACAGAAGCATAGCAACAGAAAACAGTGATTATAAGAGAAGGGTGATGGGAGAGAGGCAAATTGAAATAGGATACTAATAGAAGTGAGAAAGAAAGTTAGGTAGATATATGTGCAGATAAATAACTAGAGAGACAGGCAGCTAGCTAGCTAGATTAATAGGTGAATCAGTGGGTGGGTGAATGGATATGTATGTGAGCCTGCAGTGAGTTTAATGTGAATATCTTATTTCATTTTAGATATAAAACAATAATAAAGATTTCCTATATTGTCTCACAATTCTTCTATTGCCATTAAATTGTTCTCTTATCATCATAGTTATTGATTTTTTTTCTACATCGATTTTGATGACACAAATTTGTAGAAGAATAGTGTTGTTGGTTGAATCAACCTCAGTATTTGACTAGTGGAGCCTCTAAACCAATCAGGGAGCTTCTGCATTGTCACTCACCCTGGATTGGCTTAGGGCTGTCAAATTCATTCAATTGACACCCGGACATCTTTAAAAAAATGAATCCACTAGCTAATATAGTTTGGGACAATATCATCATCATCATCATCATTGTTTAACATCCGCTTTCCATGCTAGCATGGGTTGGACGATTTGACTGAGGGCTGGCGAACCAGATGGCTGCACCAGGCTCCAGTCTTGATCTGGCAGAGTTTCTACAGCTGGATGCCCTTCCTAATGCCAACTACTCCGAGAGTGTAGTGGGTGCTTTCACGTGCCACTGGCACAGGGGCCAGTCAGGCGGTACTGGTAATGACCTTGCTTGAATCTTTTTACACATGCCACCGGCACAGGTGCCAGTAAGGTGATGCTGGTAACGATCATGCTCGGATGGTGCTCTTAGCACCCTACTAGCATGGGGCTCAAGTGCCACCAAGGCGACGCTGGTAACGATCACACTCGAATGGTGCCTGTTATGTGACACTGGCATGGAAGCCGGTTAGCCGCTCTGTCAACGATCACACTCATATGGTGCTCTTCAAAAAAAAAAGACAGGATGTATATCAATGGAACTTTTTTGATCATAGATCATAGGTCTGAAATAATCTGAAGAAATAACCACACCGAACCAGTGAAGGAGTCTACATAGTTGCTTTGTTTATTTAATGTCATTGCTAAATTTTTCACACATCTCAGCCCCCACAGAAAGGAAGGACACAGTGAATATTGTAATCCTATATACACCAAATGTATAAATAAAAGCAGGATTGTCACAGCTGGAATACTGTTGATTATACATAGATCTTCTGAATCAAGGCTGACCTCAGGTTAAAAAATACATTAATAACATCTTTGGGTTGGAGTGGGGAGATAAACTAAATTTAGTCATGGGTGGTTTTGAACTTAGTATATGAAAGGATAAAATTATACACTGAAAACCACTTTAGTCAGTATCCCACCAGTGTTGCTATTTGAATACAAGAGCGCACATGCAACCAAATGCTGAATAAATCTTAGAAGAGTATGTTGCTGCTAATGATCTTGGTGCAGATATTGTTGTGTGGTTAAGAAGCTTGCTTTCCAACCATTTGGTCTTGGGTTCAATCCCACCTTCGACAAGTGTCTTCTATTATAACCCTGAGCTGACCAAAGCCTTGTGAGCAGATTTGACAACTGAAAAGAAAACCAAAAGAAGCATGTTATGTATGTATGTATGCATGTGTGTGTTTGTGTTTGTCCCCCATCATTACTTGACAATTGGAGTTGGTTTGTTTATGTCCCTATAACTCAGTGGTTCAGCAAAAGAGACCAATAAAATAAGTACCAAGCTTGAAAATAAGTATTGGGGCCAATTTGTTTAATTAAACCCTTCAAGGCAGTGCCCCAGCATGGCCATATTCCAATGACCGAAACAAGCAAAAGATAGAAGATAAAAGATAAATCATCACCCTGAACCTGACCAGACCAAATTAAACTAAATCAGAAAAAAAATCAGTCAAGACTAGGCCAGATCATGTCATACTATAGACAAGATCAGGTCAATCTAAACTAAACTAAATAAAACATGACCAGACAAGACTCAACTAGTCAATACTAATTCAAACCAAACTAAATTGAACTGAACTGAACTAGATAAAAGAAAACCAAACATCTTAAGCAACAGAAGAGACATTTAGAACTAGAGAGTGAACAATGGCTGTTAGGAACATTCAAATGTAGAATTATTGACTTTGTTATTGAAACCAGAGGCATTAACTGCAACTAATGAGATTTCCTGGCCACCATTAAACCTACTTTTAACTGCCATCCTCTTCACCAGACTTAATATCTTGTATTATACAATGAGAGAGAAGGGGAAGGGAGGGAGAGAGAGAAAGAGAGAGAGAGAGAGAGAGAGAGAGAGAGAGAGAGAGAGAGAGAGAGAGAGAGAGAGAGAGAGAGAGAGAGAGAGAGAGAGAGAAAAGTGACTGTAATTTTACATTTATTACTACTGAACCATGAAGATTGTCAGACTATCTTCTCAGTGTTTCTTATAGATTATCCCCTCTCCCACTACCTTTATGAAATGGCAAACTACAAACAAACAAAACAAATAAACGTTATAATGACTTTCTCTTCTTTCTTAAGAACATTGCTGTAATGATGTAGACTTGTTGAGCTGTGTTCCATGAGAATCTTTCAATTCCCATTTTTGATAATTTCTTTTCAAAATGCTTTTGAGCAGATGGTGAAATACTTCATCCCATTAGCCTGTTCACTTTTACAAAGTATAAAAGGCCTATAACACCTGTTAATCTGATAGGTAACAAAAAGACTAGGGATGGATAAATGGATTATGAAAGTGATTTAGGGTAGCAAATTTAGGATTAACCGTTTAGCATTCAGATTACTTTATCAAATGTAATGTTTTTTTATTCACGCTGTTTTGAATTAATCATGCATTATTTTGTACATAACTGTTAATTTTTAGAATGACATTGTAGGGTTGGTGTGAGAGGTCAAATCTAGCCAGCTTGAATATAAAACAGGTAGATTACTTTGGCCTGATATGGCTGGTTTAAATGTTAAAGGGTTAAAACTGTTTTTAATCTTCTTCCTTTCGTTATATTCTTTGTGGCATTAGTTGTGTTGCTAAGATCCTTTCATGATTATATGACTCCTTGTTCAATCCCACTGCATGGCATTCAGGTTCAAGTTGATGAACGACTTGCAAGTGAAATTTGGTAAATGGAGACTGCATATAAGCCCATCATATATTCATTCATTTATTTTCTTTTTTCCAGGCTAGCATGAGTTGGAAAGGGACTTATCTGAGGCAGGATTTTATACCCAGATGCTCTTTCTGTTGCTAACTATTGTTTTTCAAATAAGGGTTAACAACAGTAAAGCAACCTGTTGTAATGCCAACAAAGGATGTAAGCATTATATTGCTGTTTTTCTTAAGCTCTGACAAATAAAGTTACAGAGTACCAATATTTATGCACACAGACACAGACACACACATGCAACAGTCTTTGTAACAGTTTCTATCTACAAAATTCAATCATGAGGCATTGGTCAGCCAGTGTTCTTGTAGAAGGCATTTGATCAAGGTGCTGCAAAGTGGGACTGAACTTGAAACCAGGTAGTTGTGAAGAGGACATTTTAAACCACACAGCTATGTCTGACTGCAACAATGTGAAGATTTACTGAAGTGTGATGTGTGTGTAAAGTACAAGGTGCAAACATCTATCAAGGAAATTGAGAAATTGCAGTTTTTGAGCAAAAATAACTCTTGGTATTTGTTCTGCCCAAGTTGTACAGTTACTTCCTTGTTACTGTTGCCATTAGAAATACAACAATTGGCTCAGTGGAAATCTATAACCAATAATGTGGTAAAAAGGATATAAATAATGATACAGGATTCAGAATATGTCCCTGTCAATTTTCATATACTCTTTTATTCTTTTACTTGTTTCAGTCATTTGGCTGCAGCCATGCTGGAGCACCGCCTTTATGTTAATGACTTGGCTTTTACTATAGAATTTGCTGAAGAAATGCATGAAAAGAATGAAATTTAGAGTATTGGCCATGAGTAAAAACCTGCAAAATCAAGACAGCAAAGACCCAAATACTAGTCAGAACCAGACAGCACAAAAAAATCTTAGGGTCATCTGGGAAGTGGCATTACTTTATCTGTTGGAAGGAACTTAGTTAAGCAACCAGAGAGGAATTTACACACCTATGGACTATCAAAAGAGCAATTTTAATCTTCATGAAAGGTTAATTCATTTCTCTTCATTTCATAGAAATCCAGAAAATGTCTGGTTATTATTTAATGGTAATATAATAATAAAATAATGCTGAACTTATTGTTTAGGGTAAAAGTGGAGACAGAAAGCAGAAATAAGTCAAGTAAAGACTAATGAATGCCAAAACTGCATGTACAGTAGACAGAATATAACACAAAAAGACAGAAAAGGGAAAAGTAGAAGGGCCCTAAAGAGAAAAGGTGTTATGTAATGTGACTGAATGGTACAAGCTGAGTAAAAAATGTTTAGTAAGTAAATGTTAAAAGGTAACTGTGGTAGAAGTAGAACTAAAGAAAAAAACATTTTGGAAGAAACGATGAGATTACTTTTGTGTATGAGTGACTGCACAGAAAAATTATGCTGCTTTTGCCACCTATCACAAGAATTGTGAAAAAGACAAAAAATGAATGCTAACATGATGAGGAATTTAAGTCATAAAGTTAATGTTTTTTTTTTATATGAAGGCAATGCATGGCTGTGTGGTAAAGTGTTTGCTTCAAAATCTCATGGCTCCATGTTCAATTCCTATAGGCATAGGATTAGCTGTGTGGTAAGTAGCTTGCTTACCAACCACATAGTTCCGGGTTCAGTCCCACTGCGTGGCACCTTGGGCAAGTGTCTTCTACTATAGCCTTGGGCTGATCAAAGCCTTGTGAGTGGATTTGGTAGACAGAAACTGAAAGAAGCCTGTTGTTTATATGTATATATATGCATATGTGTGTGTGTGTGTTTGTGTGTCTGTGTTTGTCCCCCCCCCCAACATTGCTTGACAACCGATGCTGGTGTGTTTACGTCCCCATAACTTAGCAGTCTGGCAAAAGAGACCGATAGAATAAGTACTAGGCTTACAAAGAATAAGTCCTGGGGTCGATTTGCTTGACTAAAGGCGGTGATCCAGCATGACCACAGTCAAATGACTGAAACAAGTAAAAGAGAAAAAGAGATAAAAGGATATAATCCTGATAATTTCAATGTCTACTTTTGCATGTTTCCATATGTTGGATGAATCTAGGGAAGAGGATGTTGCCACTTATGATCATTTGTTATTTCATCTGTAATATCCAACATTCTGAAATATGATGTTCTTTTGGAAACAGCTAATACCTTTCACCAGTAGGATTTTACATGTCATATCTATCACATAATCCGTATATCATCTGTAATTATGAGCATATGTTCCAGAAACATAAGACAATAAACCATCATCTTCCCTGTGGTGGGTATACTTCTGTCAGTGTCACTTTTACACCTAGAACTCCCCAACCCTTCACAAATGTACTTATCCCCTTCTGCATACATAATGATACCGCCCTCACCTCACTTGCATGCTACCTCTTATCACAATATTGTAATCCTCTCAATCATACTTTATTTCTCATCTCTCTCTACAGGTTCTCTATATTTCATATGCCATTATCATGTAGCCTATCTTCTTTCATATGCTGTATACTGTCACTCTCTCATGGAGAAAGAAACACTGTATAATTCTACATAAATAAAATCATTTATAGGGCTTAAAGACTGTTTAAGCTTAGAATAGCTGGACAGTGTGAAGACAATTAGAGATATGATTGACTGTGAATCAAAGGAAATCACTGACAGCACAACTACTGTTTACTTGATGGCTGAATATGTCAATCAAGGTAAACAACAGATGATCTGCAGAAAGGCCATTCCAGTGTTTTGTGAGGAGACTGCTGTGTCATTGTATTTGCTCTTTGAGTATAATATATTCCGTATAAATGTTGGTAAATATGAAAATGATTAAAAAAAAAATCAACCAGAGCAATTCCACAGCAACATTTTTATACCATTAACAGACTTCTGCATTGTATTCTCTGATCAATATTAACCTACGGGATGTTTTGCATAGCAACTGTTGAAATTATCATGGCTATGCATATCAAATATAAGAGAGAGTGCAGTGCACTAGGCATGTCATAAATTGTTTGACCAATTGGTTTCAATAAATAAAGAACTGAAGGTACATAAGAATAAGAAATTTTATGAGATTAAGAAAAAATACAAATGCTTGTTATTTTTCTGAAAAAATAACAACAAAACATATTAATGTAAACTATAAAATTCTGTAGCAAATTCATTAGTTATAATGAATATCTGTAATATCTGCTCTGGCTTTAGATAGTGATTTTTTTTTACAATTATATACACCACTTCTTTGATTTTCCTTAATTGTTTTTTTTCTTTTTTGCTGTTATACACACTTCATTCTATACTGGTATGTGGTTATGTGATGGCCATTTTCACATCATACATGTTTTGCAATTCTTCACCAAGTTGTTTCTTGTCTGATCAGATGCAGCTACTTTGAGAAACTTTTGTTTTGACCATCAGCAATGTATCTCTTTTTCCTTTATCAATTATTTTAAAAAAGTGTGTAATGTTATAATGTAGTTTGTTTAACTCTTATAGTTATCCACAAGAATCTATAGTGCTAGCTCTTTTCCCCATCCAGTTTTTACAAAATTAAATGAAAGAAAAATATATTTCCCCCTTGGAAAAGGCAGCTTTTCTTATTAGAGAAATTGAATTTTACATGATTATTGGCTTCAAATTTTGGCACAAGGCCAGCAATTTCATGAGAAGGGTTAAGTTGATTACATCAACCCCAGTGCTCAAGTGGTACTTATTTTATTGACCCCAAAAGGATGAAAGGAAAAGTTGACCTTGGTGGAATTTGAACTTAGAACATAAAGATGAACCAAATGCCACTAAGTATTTTGGCTGGTACACTAACAATTCTGCCAGCTCGCCACCTTTTACATGATTATTACAACTCAAAGTAATGAATCAAACCTCATATGATTACTTAAAGCTTGGTCGAGCCTGCTAGAAATAATAGTCAAATTTCCTACCATCTTGAAAAGGCAGAACACATTAGAAAATGTAGTCTGAGGTATATAATGTTTGAGAGGATGAGATGGTCATTATTGGAATGACTTTGGTCTCAGTTATGACCAGCCTGGGCTAAATAACTTGATGAAGTCAGCTGTTGAATCTTACGTATCTTGGTCAGAAATATATAAAATATTGATGTTAGGATGCAAACTGTTCAATCCTTGGTAAGGCCTTGTTCTGTAAGCCACTTCAGTCATACTGATATTGTGGGCATCTGATAACTTGTTTCTTTTCACATAATAGGAAGAAATGAGATTTAAGTAGAGTTCATATAATCTAGTGGGTCATAATGAATATCCTCCAGGTAGTGCCATAAGAACAAAGGTACCATTCACATATCAAATTCAAGCAGTGGTTTATGGTGCTACCCTCTTCAGAATTATAACTCCAAAGTGTTGGTGAATTTATAGCCATTCTTTCGACTGTAAGCAATGTTCAACCCATTTACCAACTCGTGTATGGTTCTTCTTTTATATCAATGTAGCATAGACTCAAATCTATTCCTTCACTCCAGCTGTTATAAATTCTATGAATTTACTACCCAAGTTTCCTTGCTGTACTGTGTCACATTTCTCAGATAGACTGATTTTGAAAGAAAGACGGAGGGGGAGAGAAAAAGAGATAGAGATACAGAGAGAGAGAGAGAGAGAGAGAGAGAGGGAGAGTGATACACAGAGAGAGAGAGTCAGAGACGCCCATCATAGTCAGCAAGGATAACAATTATAGTAAACGTTTTAAAACTCAATGACATTAAATCAAAAAAAAAAAAGTGAAAATGGCAGCAATGGTGGGAAATGTGGTATTAAAACAATAGAAATATTAGAAAAATCATGAAAAAAGGAAAAAGAAAATGAAGAACAAAATATTAGAACTGGTAAATAGAGGAGGGAGAAGATAATTAAATTCGTGAAAAAGTATTTTGTTAGAATGTATTTCTAATTATTTCAAATTTTATTCTATCAGTCTGCTGCTATGTTCCCACACCAATGATGTGATTGGATCTCTCAAGTCAGCGTTGCCATGAATCGGCTGCTTGTTTATCAATACAAGACAAAATCAATACATCACCAACACCATCCTCACCAAAAATAGTACTATCATCATCGCTATCACCATCACCACCACTACAGGATCTTTGAACTATCAATCCATCTTATATTTAAGAGATGAGGAATTACGTACATTATTTACATTTGATGGCTATTTGTCCTGATCTTGTTTGTTATTAATACAACATTTTGGCTGATATACACTCCAGCCTTCATCAGGTGTCTTGGGGAAATTTCCTAAGGTATTTTTCGATGTTATTATTATTATTATTATTACTAACCCCAAGATTCCGAGTGCAATTCCAGGCAGTGAACTGAATAATAATAATAATAATAATAATAATAACAACAACAACATTGAAAAATACCTTAGGAATGAGAACCCAGGTTTGAAATTTCCCCAAGACACCTGATGAAGGCTGGAGGGTATATCAGCCGAAACGTGTTAACAACAAACATGATGAGGACAAATATCCGTAAATAATGTATCAATCCATCCATTTGTCATTTTTTGGTACAAACTATCTCAATACGTGGAAAATACCACCAGTAGAAGGTGAAAGTAAAAGGCAAAAAGCAAAGGAAGAGTAGTATCCCTAGCAGAGGCAGTGGTGGTGTATATTAAGAGTGGTAGTACTACTACTACTATCGCAAACACCAACAATATTACTAATAGTATCACCCATACTACAACAAGTATTACAAATACTTCAAATAACATTGCTGCTACCACCATCTCTCACCAATACATCTTTCATGGTAACCATTACCATAACCAGCTACTACTACTACTACTACTAATACTACCACTACCACCACCACCACCACCACTACTGCCGCCACTGCCACTATCACCACCTTAACTTTAACAATATTGCCATCAATAAATTTATTGCTGTGACCACCCCAACATCTATTACTGTAACCATTACTAGAGAAACCAACAAGGGGAGCTTCTGTGACATTGCTTGACCTGCTATAAATAGAAGCCAAATCTCTCTAGCTGTCTTTAAATAGGAAGGACATACTAAATAATGTGGACTTACACAGTTTGGTCATAGTTGGAGTGTCACTGATCATAAGTCTACTTGGTCAGGGTTGACATGGAGCTAAACAATAATAATCACTACTACTACTACTACTACTACTACTACTACTACTACTACTACCACTACTACTACAGTTTGAAGAAAATACAAGAAACAACACAGTTTGTTGTTCTTTCGAGTTTGTTCACTCAAATGAAGATATTGGTTCCTTACTAACATGAATAAAGTGTAATATCTTTTATAGAGATAGTTTAATTGAAAAGCATGAAATTCATACCATTCTTTAGGATTTTAGTTGTGAAAGTGGAGTAAAATGACTTTAAATAAGACTTGAAGCTAAATCACAAAGTTTGTGTCATTATTGACCGACTCGGAATATGAAAAGCAGTGTCCATTACCTTTGCAGGGACTTATGACTGGTGGGAGGATGTTACTACAAAATTCTGCCATCTGTTGCTCTCCCTCTGGTGACATATCAAGTGGAATGAAAGAATCAGTAGATTAGTTTGCTAAATGCCTTGTGGTATTTGGTAAAGTGTCTTTATGTCCTGAGTTCAAAAAACTATATCATGATCAGCTTTGCTTTTCATCCACCTGGAATTGATTAGTTCCAGTACTAGTGTTATTTAATTAATTGTCTGCTTACTCAAGTTTGGGGGCATGTGCCTAAGTTTAGAAATCAATAATGGTTTTACAAGGCCAGCAGTTTCAGGGGAAGAGGTAAGTTGATTACATTGACTCCAATACTCAAGTGGTATTTTATCAACCCTGAGAAAATGAAAGGCAAACTCAACCTTGGCAGAATTTGAACTCAAAACATGAAGATGAATGAAATGCTGGTAAGCATTTTACCCAGTGGGATCATTAGATTCTGCCAGCTCATTGCCTTAAGTTTAGAAGTCAATATTATACAAAACATTGGTAAAGGAATGAAAACAAATCTTTCTCCATGTGTCTCCAGTCTATGAATGCATTTTAGGTTACTTATCATTATAACAGATATCAAATTGCCACTAGATAACTGTGAGTGGGAATATTTCTATAGCAATTTATTATTTATTTTTCATATCTGTAGCATCTCATTTTTCATTTAATCGGTTTCATTTTACATAGCATTTATCCAACTAACTGGCTAACAATGCAAAATTTTAAAATTAATTTCATCACTTTACTGGCACGTGAAAAACATTCGAGCGAGTCGTTGCCAGTGCCGCTGGAATGGCTGCAGTGCAGGTGGCACATAAAAAGTACCATTTGAGCGTGGCCTTTGCCAGTACTGCCTGACTGACCCTCGTGCCGGTGGGATGTGAAAGCACCCACTACACTCTCGGAGTGGTCGGCGTTAGGAAGGGCATCCAGCTGTAGAAACTCTGCCAGACCAGATTGGAGCCTGGTGCAGCTATCTGGTTCACCAGACCTCAGTCAAATCGTCCAACCCATGCTCGCATGGAAAGCAGACATTAAATGATGATGATGATTTTCTTTTGTAGTATTTGATAACTTGTGCTTCTTAGTCTAATAAACATTCAGACAAGTTGGATAGAAATGGAGATGATGGTAGTGGTGAACAGTGATAAGGATTTCTCACATTGGTACAATGCTACCAATTTGTAGGGGGAGAGGAATGGTCAACTGAATTGATTGAGTACAATGCATAGTACTTATTTCATGGAAACTTTGGTTATTCCTCTTAAAGAAGAAGACTGGATATATTTCCTGCTGGAATGGGATGTCAGTAACATATTTAATTTTCATTTCACTTTAATAAATTGCATTAGCAGTCTAAATGAATTAATTATCAGTCCTCAGCCTCCTCTTATTCATCATAGTTCTCCAGGCAATAACAGAGGAATTCAAAACAGGATGCCCCTGGGAGCTTCTCTATGCTGATGACCTTGCTCTAATAACTGAATCACTATCAGAACTAGAGGAAAAGTTTCAGGTGTGGAAGCAAAGATTAGAATCAAAGGGCCTTAGAATCAACCTAGCTAAAATCAAAGTCTTAATAAGTAGGAAGGTAGACAAACCACAAATCCCTTCAGGTAGATGGCCCTGCTCGATATCTGGAAAAGGCGTAGGTAGAAACTCCATAAGATGTACTCAGTGTAAGCTATGGACACATAAGAAATGCAGCAATAACAAAGGAAGGCTAACTGGGAAGATAGTTTTTGTATGTGGCAAATGCTCAGGAGCAATAAACACTAAAAATGTTCAGAGAACAGCTTGTCACATTCCAGGGAGAAAAACTACTAGGTGATAGCTTCTGTTACCTAGGTAACCAAGTCAGTAGCAGGGGTGGATGCTCTGAAAGTGTAGCTGCTGGAATAAGAATAGCCTGGGAAAAGTTCACAGAGCTCCTACCTCTGCTGGTGACAAAGGGCCTCTCACTCAGAGTAAAAGGTAGACTGTATGATGCATGTGTACGAACAACCATGCTACATGGTAGTGAAACATGGGCTGTGACGGTTGAGGACATGTGTAATTTGCAAGGAATGAAGCCAGTATGCTCCGCTGGATGTGTAATGTCAGTGTGCATACATGACAGAGTATAAGCGCCTTGAAAGAAAAGTTGGACCTAAGAAGCATCAGATGTGGTGTGCAAGAGAGACAACTGCGCTGGTATGGTCATGTGTTGCGAATGGATGAGGACAGTTGTGTAAAAAAGTGTCACACCCTAGCAGTTGAGGCAACCTGTGGAAGAGGTAGACCCAGGAAGATCTGGGATGAGGTGGTGAAGCATGACCTTCGAACATTGGGCCTCACTGAGGCAATGACTAGTGACCAAGACCTTTGGAGATATGCTGTGCTTGAGGAGACCCGACAAGCCAAATGAGACCATAACCCGTGGCCTATGCCAATGGTGTTTAACTAGCCCACTCATGAGTACCCTTCATTCATTGGACAATAAACTTTGCTTGCAAAGACCTGTTGAGGCAAGTGAAATCAAAATTGCTGACGTGGCCGATGACAGTACCACCTGATTTGCACTCGTGCCAGTGGAACGTTAAAAGCTCCATCCGAGCATGATCATTGCCAGGGCATGCTGGTGACAAGCAAAAATCATCATTCGAGCGTGGTCATTGCCAGTGCCACTGGGCACATAAAAAACACCTTTTGAGTGTGGTCGTTCCCAGTACCGCCTGACTGGCCCTCATGCTGGTGGCATGTAAAAGCACCCTCTACACTTTTGGAGTGGTTGGCATTAGGAAGGGCATCCAGCTGTAGAAACTTTGCCAGATCAGATTGGAGCCTGGTGCAGCCTTCTAGCTTGCCAGTCCTCAGTCAAATCGTCCAACCCATGACAGCATGGAAAGTGGACGTTAAACGATGATGATGGTATTTCCTAAGCGCTGGTGATTTTAAAGACAGATGCTTAGTTTTAATTTCATGGCATTAAGGACATAAAAGTCAAATCTTCATCTGAATAGAAAACCAATCTATCTTTGGTAACATTTACATATGCTGTGCTATCTAGTATATACTCCTTACAACTTAGTGAACTGACTCACAAAAAGTGATGTCTAGGCTGAGTATGGATGATGGTAGAATTAGATAAAGTTAGGGAAGAACGAAGACCTATGTCATGTATGTGAGAGTTTAAATACACTGCAAATTTAGTCTTGATCTTTTAGTAATAATGGTTTAAAACTTTGGCACAAGGTTAGCAATTTTGGGGTAGGGGGTTAAATTGATTACATTGACTCCAGTGCTCAACTGGTACATATTTTATCAGCCTTGGAAAGATGAAAGGCAAAGTCAACCTTGACAGAATTTGAACTCAAAATGCAAAAACAAATGAAATATTACTAAGCATCTAGCCCAGCATGTTAATGATTCTGCCAGCTCACTGCCTTAGTGCTTTAAGTAATAACAGGAAATTATGTTCTTCACTGAGAATATTTCTGTAACAATTTTTGATGTATGAGCTTGTTTATTGGCTCAAAGACTAGTTTTGCAGGGATTCAAACACAGAACTTTTCCAATTTATGGAAAATATGAAGTTGTCAGCCTTCGTCTTAAATTGTTCTGGATACTTTGATAATTGTGTTGCAGTCAGTTTTGGTTCCATATTAGGGACACATTATTGACTAGTGACCTTGTTTTCTAATACAGATGGAGGTATTAACAGAGTTTAAGAGATCCCTTGACAGCAAGAGTCCCATCTGATTTGCAGACACATGACACCAACTAATTTGGATTTTGCAGTTAAGCATAGAATACAGAGTTAGACTCGAATGTTTTATCGTTTGGACTTGATTTTCGATAGCCTTAGTCATTTCTGTTTGGGTTTAACTGCAGCATGATGTTCAGTTCAGCTTAAGCATCTGTAAATTAACGTTTACATGAAAAAAGGTCACGGTGGAAGGGAGCGTCTACGTCGTCGCTCAGTTCGCTTGCTAAATCAGCCAAATGCGCTCGTCATCCTTAATATACAAAAAGATGGAATGATCACGGCTGGAAGGCTTTTCATAACAGATCTGCTCAACAAGATTGACGAGAAAGGAATTCCAGAAAGATGTTCTGTTGGGAATAGCCAGTATTTTTCACCAGCAGGATTTTACAAGTCATGTCATGCACATAATCGGTATATCATCTGTAGTTATGAGTAGCAAAAGTTTCAGGAACTGAACTGAATTTTTTAAAGAGTCAAGTAACATGAAATGACATATGCAAAGTGATTAGAGTCAAAATATGAAAACTCAAACTGGACCACCTTACGTTGCTCACAAGAACATACAAGAATCACACATCATCCAGGAACAATTTACGGATAGTAGATACTGAATTTAAAGGTTAAAGCCCGAAGTTGACTGCGTAACCCAGTTGATACTATTTCGGTCCACTTATGGTGCTACTGTTTGGAAACAATATTCTAATTCTCCTCTTGTATAAAAATATAGGATTATTTGTTTGAAAGAAATCAATGCTTTAACTAATTAATCGATTTCATTCCTATAGGTTACTTGCAAGGGAGGTAAGTGGAAAACGAGAACACTCACCAGACTTATCTCCCTTTCAAAGCTAATCCTGAGTGCAGAAAATACTCTCAGAAAAAGTGTTATTCATTTTATGTTCAAAACAATTTCCATTTAGAAGCAGTTGAAAAATGTTTCTACTTCAGAACTGAAAAGAAAGTAATGACACAAAAACTATTCCATTGAAAATCTATTTAAATATATCGTAGGTATAAAATAAGCATTAGCATCAAATTAAATTAGTTTCTTTTCTTCATAATTAGCTTTCGTGTTCTTGAATTTTAATTCAAGATAATGAAAATTGCCAACAGTTGAACATATTACTAAGATTGCATTCTTCATATCATTTATTGAACATAAAACGTACTTTTCGAAGTATTTCCGAGTACAATTTTTTTTTATATTCAGCAAATATTACAAGACGTACCTCATTCTCAGAATGCCTACTCGGCTTGAAAATAGCTATTGGATAGTGTTTCATCTACAAAAGTAATTTTCATTTCTCCACATAATTTATGCTACAAACTTTAATAATCACATTTTCTAACTATAATCATATTAAAAATGGCAATATATTTCGTTGTTTTATTTTCGTATGACTACGTAATGTTTTCTTTCCACGTCTAGGACGGAAATTAATGTTAACAGCAGAAAGAGATTGTCTGCTCTCTACACTTACTCTTATGACCACTCTGTGGAAATCCATATTAACTGTTGTGGTTATTGTGATGGAAAACTACGCCCTATCTTTTTTTATTGAATTTTCCCATTATTTTTTTAAAAAAGAAAGTAGACATTCCAGTATGGCCACCACTTTTTAAATCCCACATGATTTGATAAATTTGTGGGAATTTTAAAATCAATTCTTATCTAATAATTTGGGATCATAGGTCTGTGTTCTTTAACCGATAATGAAAACTCTTCCTATGGACTGACTAACAAACTTCGCAGTTCAATTAATTACATGTGCATTGAAAGCTTGTTTTTCCTGAATGCAACTGTATTTATGGCCAAGCACAGTTATATCCATGAATGTGAAATTCATAAAGTATTAAAAAATTTATAAACTACATGAAATGACAAAGATATACTAGACACACGGTTAGAATCAACCGGAAGTTTACATGAAAGACGTCATACTCAAGACAACTGTCTAACCAACGTATGTCGTCACTTCCTTTAATTAACTTAGAAACGATTACCTTATTCAGTTTAATTCGGTAGCAAAGTAGCGAAGGTTACTACCCGCAGATAAACCAAAAAAGGTGTAAAGGCAGATGTTAGGTCTGTAATGAAACCTGCAGCTCGTAGGTTAGTTTAGTGTAATATAACCATTCAATGGTATTAGGGAGCTTATCTTTTTTTAGCTACGTGATGTGAAACTAATTACGTTGTAGCAGTGGAGATGCGGAGCTCTTTTCGTTGAGTTCAAATCCCGTTAGGGTCGCTTTCATCTTTAATCCTTCCACGATCAATCTAATCGATCAGTAATTATACTGTCGTGCCAATTTCAGTGAGAAAGTTACATATGTATGAAATAAAAAAAAGTACTAATATTTTATTGATTGCTGACAGACTGATTAACACTTTAAAACTGAATGTCACAACTTTCAATTTCTGCTTTTCTAGGGTCTCTCTTCGTATAGTGAACACGTTTACAATATGTGGTGAACCTGCTTAAGTAAGGCAAATCAAGTATATTGTTTTTAATTGTGGATTGTGGGTATTATGTGTATTATAATTTTGTATAAACCGACGTCAGACCTATTCGAAGAAGTTCATGATCAACTGGATGTAAGATGAGATCTTTTTCTTGAGGTGTGGTGTATCTCGGACTATATTATCCAATGTACAGGAAGAATGGAAGGAATATTTCATTCGCTAGGAATTTCTGCTAAATTAGCAAGACGGTGTAATAGCTTCTAATTCTCTACTCAACTGGCTAGCAAAACTAGGTAGAGGTTATAAAGTCTTAAATTCTCCGAAATTCTTAAAGGGCTTGCAATTTAAGTGAGGTTTGGATTTCTATTAAACACTGTGCAAGACAAGTTTCAAAAGGCAATATCCAACAATGCTGCTGTGAGGCATAAAGATCACCCTTGTTATTCCACTGTCTCTCTGGTAAACCTCCTGTCTCAGCTCATTTTCCCACTGATTTAGAATGTCAGGGATGACAGTGATGCTGGTCTAACACATCTCCCTCACCATTATTGAATTACAGCTCAAGTCAAGACTCAAACTACAAATAGATGGTAGGCCTTCATTGCAGTGATCAGGGCATCATGTGCATCTACATCAATGAAATACTGCCATTTCTGTAGTTTCCTTGCTCATAAGTACACACAAAAGTTGTATTATATTCAGGAGCAGCTATGATTCTCTAGTTGCCCTCATTAATGAAGTTATTGTTACTGAAGATCTTTAATAAGTGCCCTCATTGTTAAAAAGATAGAGTCATGATTATCTTTGAAAATGAAGGAAAAATTATCTGATTTATATTTCTATTTTTGAAGATAGTAGAGTGTGAATATAAAGGTGATTCAGCTGCTATTTCTAGTAAGTCATGCAGCAACATACATCCCACTTTGTTGGGTAATGCTTTGTTTGAGTGAAATTCTCACACTTCACCAAAAATAATTTTGTGGCTTAGACAAAAATGACTAATATTTATAATGACTAAAAAGAAAAAAAAATATAGCAATCAAAATAATACCAATAACTTCTAAGGAAATTGTCAAAAGAAAAAAAAAGTCCTGCCTTTATTCAAATTAAAAATAGGAAAGAAATTTGTATAGCTTTTTCATTCAACATACAGTTGTAATGTCTGATCTGCAACTCTGTTCACCAATGACTCCATTCAAATATTTTGAATTGTACTGTTTAGTGACTTTTGATGGTAACACAAAAATTCATGCCACTTGCTAAACAAGTACAACTTTGAAATAAAAATATTTTGTTTATGACAAGCAAACTTTATGGTCGAAATTTTGACCAACATACCAATGATGATAAACTGCAGAAAAAAGAAAGTTACAAATGTACTTATCTATCTTGCCAAGTTATAGTGGTTGTAATGACTCAGTATTTAGCAAAAAAATACTGATTTCTATATACTGGAAAGAAATTAAATTAAGCTAGCGTGCTATGTTGGATGTGCATGAAGGACAAAGTGCAAATGTGTTAAGAGAAAAATCAGACATAAGAGGTATCAGATCTAGTATACAAGAAACAAGACTCTACTGGTATAGACTTGTGATGCAGATGGATGAGGACAGCTTTATACAGAAATGTTAATCACTTAACGTAGATGAAACTTATGCAAGAGGGAGACTCAAGAAGACATGGGCCAAAGTGGTAAAAGCTGATCTCAGACCCTTGAACCTCATCAAGATAACCAAGGATCAGGATGACTAATAACATGTAATACTAAAGAAGACTTGCCCATCTTGTCAACTGAAATTCTGGAAGCACAATGTAGTATATGCACAACTGGGCCTCTATCCTATTTTCCTCCTCAACCTTTCCTCACCACTCATCTCTGTTATTGACTCTTCCATCATCTGCCTGCAATATTCTGTTGTGGTGATTAAATGTGAGAACTACATATTTCAGCAGCTCTTTCTTGATACTACTTATCTTTCTCATTACCCAGAACCATTTCACATGATATTCATCCTTCATTCTTAACACTGTCCCACATTTTACATTGATCATTCTTCTGTGCCACCAGATCTCTCTCTTCTTATGCACCATACTTGCTTCTCACACCTCCACTCTTGCAACCTATCAAATTCTCTCTCTCCCATTATTACTATTCTGCTGCTATTGTCAATCATATACTCTTACCTACCTTTCCTAATCATATGTATCACTGATCACCTGCATCACTATCATTTATATATATATAAAAATAATAAAGGTGCCTTGTTAGCAATTTTTCAACCAAAAGGCAAAAATATATATTTCTACAGTGATCTTATAAGCTGACAAGGCAAGTTGAGTTTAATCCAAGGTGCCAGTGACAGCCATCGATGAGTGTTAATATGTGAAATCACTGGTGATCTGGCTATGCCCAGTTCCTAGGGAGCTTATCTCCCTAGTCAGTAAATAAGACAATGCGTTATCATGGCTATGAGTTGTTTTCACTCTTATTTCTAACAATACTGGTGCTGAAGAGCACCCCCAGTCACTTTAGTGACGTATATACTGAATTTTATATATGTAGATATATACCACACATATAAATGTATATATATATATATATATATACACATACACACGAGTGAGTGGACAAACAAAAGAAGGGCACTCAACATATCTATTGGGAGTCACATGTATGGATCAAAACACTGATTCAAATTCCTTGGTACTTAAAGTTTCAAAGTGTGATGCTTTGAAATTTCCACTGGTTTGATCCATATATATATTGGGTCATCCCATAAATAATGCAGTTTTTTCAATTGCATGAACTAAAAGTCAGAGGGGATAAACTACCTGCATCAACTTGCTATAAAAGCATGTAGTAGTTTTTCCTTGTACTTATTCTTAGTGCAAGTCTTGAAGAGTGCATTTTGATTTTAACAGTTATTTTTTCAAAGCTATAATGAAAGTGACAAAGGAGCATATTTTGCTCTATGAGTTTAGTAAAGGCAGCATATGGGGATTAGACAATATGCTTAATGTCAATACTGGTTTTAGAAATTCCGAGCAGGAAACTACAACCTAGATCAGTAGAGCTCAACAAGGATGTCATGCAAACTCTGGTGGGACAAAATCTCATTGTAACTAGCAGGGAAGCTTGGAGTAGGTCATTCATCAACACTTGTCAGCAAATTGGGTCAATGGGTTCCTCACAAACTTGCTGCGTCTAATTGTGAGCAGAGAGTGAATGTGTGCTCTTCTTTGCTGTCACGGCTCATGAATGAAGCTTTTTTAGACTGAATAGTGACGAGAAATGGGTTCTCAATAAAAATGTCAAGCACTGAAGACAGTGGGTAGGGAAAGAAGAAACACTGGCATCCCAGGCTTAAGGTCTTCACCAATTTAAGGTGTTATCTGTTTGGCGTGATATGAAAGGTTTAGTCTACTTTGAACTTTTAAATCCAAACCAAATGCTAATAAAGGAGTTCTACTGTGAACAGCTTAAGTCAGCACTGGAAGAAAAACCATCTTTGGTTTCAAGACAAAAGGTGTTCTTCCATCAGGATAATGCTTGACCACATACAGCAAGGATGACATTCGAAAGGCTGGAGGAATTTGAATGGAAAATGATGCCTCACCCACCATATTCACCAGACATTACCCCATCTGATTACCATTTATTCCAGTCTTCAAAATAATTTGGACAGAAAAAATATGAATTCTCTGTAGACAAAGTCAGAACAGTACTAGAGGAGTATTTTTCATCATGGAATTTTGGAAGAGAGGCCTTGCAAGTCTACCAGAGAGATTGAAGAGCATTGTAGAAAATGAAGGAGAGTATATTTTAGATTAAAAAAGAACTATATCTTAATTTTGAAAAATAAAAGGAATATAAAAAACTGCATTATTTATGGGATAACCCAATATATATATATATATATATATATATCTCACAAGCACAGATACAGATATCAAGAATAGTTAGATGACAAAGAGTATATATATACATACACACAGGTTGTTATTTGCATTGTCCATATTTTTTTCCTTATAGGATTTGAGTGTCTGGTGGTTTTTATGTAAACAGTTGATGATTGTCTCTTTTGTATTATTAATGATGCTACCTCCAACCATAAGGATTTGCAGTGCCTTATTTAAGCATAAATGGCAGTTATTGCTCTCCCCTTCATAGAGATCTACTGTACAGAGCATAGACCACTGTAATTTATATTCAATACTTTTTAAGTTTATGTCATGTATGTATTCCAAGAGTGTTGTTGCTGCATGCCTTGTGTTATAATTTTTATGCAAATTGCATTGTTTTTTTAAAATCTTCATTCAGAGGGCAACTCTGGGATCTTAGAAGTTTCAGTTGTGTTTGTCCTGGCTGCTATGTGATGGAGTTATTTTTATTGTTGAAACTACTATCACAACCACCACCATTATCACTAGTAGTATTAGTAGCAATAGTAACAATGAGTTTTATTAGCATTAGTCCCCTCTTTGTAAAGTGTAGTTATGTTTGGTTTAGTTTCAATGAGGTTATGTGTAATATTCAGTACGCTGGGTGCATCAAGATGTTAAATTAGCTACACCTGTAGTAGAAATGGCACTTTTATGCATAATGTTGATTACTAAATATTGCTTACAACCGAATTCTTCTATTTTTTTTCTTTTGAGGGGGATCGTTTGTCTCTTTGATCTAAGCTATAGTGGTTTCAACTGTTATGTGCTAAATTTGGTGTAATTGAGTAGGATAGTTTTATGGGTGTGTTGAATATCTTATTGGTATTTGTGCTGGGATAAGCTTTATTTAGGATGTCAAGGATATATCCGTCATACTTTTCTCCATTTTTGTTGAATTATAATCCCATCTCTTTTCCTCTTTCCCTACACCATTTGCTCTCTGTCGACTTTTTTCTGAACACATAAAAAGTTTTATCATCTGTCCAACTTTAGACGTTTGATCTCTGTAACAGTGTAATAAAGTGAGCCCCAATGATTTGCTGTGGTTAAGCATCCAATTGGACTTGGAACATCCAATGCAGAGGTTCCAAACAACCACAACAAATGTACACAGAGAACAATTTATACAAATTGTGCTTATAATAATTTCTCATATATATATACATATATGTATACACACACACACACACATACATAGATGTATGTAGAAGGTTGAAAAGAAACACATGCATTGATATATATATATAAAATCCAAAGAAAATGAATGGATTTAGCACTTCTTTATTATTAGTTACAATTGTTTTGGTACCACTTCATTTCTAACATCATTGCACATAAATAATTTCATTTGAAACGTTATGCAAAATGTGCAGTTAATTACATTGGAGTGGCACTTCATCAGACTTGCATCAAAAGGTGCACCCTTACATTATATATAAATATACAGACAGACACATACACAATACATTAATAAACAAAGATATAAAAACTGGGGTTTTTTCTATGTACACAGAAGACAATGAGCAATCATTTTAGAGTCAAATTTAGTTGCAGTGCTGCAATTGATGTTAAACTGCATTGTTCTTTATCTTGCTTTTTAAACTGCAAACTATCAATCTTTACTACTACTGCCATCATTTTTACATTCATCATCTTCCTCCACCTCTTCTCGTTGATGGAGCTGGAAATACACAGAAGAATTTGTTCAATATTTAAATAGTTAAATAAGGGGGAAAAAACAGAAAATGCATTTGCAGGTAATTCAAACTTCTATTAATTAAAAGAATTTTTTTTAGATCAATATATGATGACTATACGACAGCTTGTTTGAAAGAGGCTTGCTGCAGCTGTCGAAAATACTGAAAATTCTTCAAATCCAAAGTGTCGGCTTTTACTGAATTTGAAGATTTTGATAAGATTATAGACTCAACAAGTTTAGTGGGTGCAAATAAGGGTAAAAAGGAGTTGGACATGTAACCAAGCTACCCTTTCATTTGTAAAGATGCCCTTCAGTACATGAATTGATGTTTCTAAAATAATTGTGGATTAACAGACTCAGGGTCCTCATCCTGAAGACATTAGCAACAACCAAAATGATGAACCCTCTCAACTACACCTCTGAAAATTTTCGTAAACCTTGTTTAAGATGAGGACAGCTGTTTTAAGAAGTGTCGACTTCTGACTGTGGAGGGAGCCTGTGGAAGATGCAGACCCAGGAAGACATGGGATGTGGTGGTGAAGCATGATCTTCAAATGCTGGGCCTTGCTGAGGTGATGACAGGTGATCAAGACATTTGGTGATGGGCCATGCTTGAGAAGACTCATCAAGCCAAGTGAAATTGTAGTGGTGGCTGATGCCAGTGTCATGTAACTGGCACCCATGCTAGTAACACAGAAAAAGCACCCATTACACTCTTAGATTGGTTGGCATTAGGAAGGGCATCCAGCCGTAAAAACCATGCCAAATCAGACTGGAACTTGGTGCAGCTCTCCAGCTTACCAGTTTCAATCAAACCATCTAACCCATGCTAGCATGGAAAGCAGACACTAAATGATGATGATTTAAGTTTTGAAATTTAATCATATTCATGGATAGAATATATCAGAAAATATAGTATATTGTTTATGCTGGTGACCGTTTCTGGACAAAGGCACAGACATAGCTGTGTAGATGAGAAACTCGTTTTTGCAACTCCATGATCTTGGGTTCTGCATTTCACCTTGGGCAAATTTCTTCAACTATATAGTTTCAGGCTGACCAATGCTTTGTGAGTGAATTTGATCAATTGCAACTGTAAGAAAGTCTGTTATGTTTGTGTGAGTGTATGTGTGTGCGCGTGTCTTTATCTTTGTTTTCCTACTGCTTGACAACAAGTGTTGGTCTGTCTACATCTCCTGACTTAAAAAATGAGTACTGGGATTGATTTATTTGACTAGACCTTTTAAGGCTGTGCTCCAGTCCAATGACTGAAATCACACAATATAGTAGTCCTGGGAGTGGAATTGGTGGCGATAACAATGACATGCTTTTATGCACTGTAAAACCAAAATGAGAGTTTCTCTCTTGGTAATTATTACAGTATTGTGAGTTTTAATACAACATCCACTTTTAAGTGGTGAATATTTTACATTTTGGTATTAATACTGCTCCTGTTGCTCTCTCACTCTCATATATATGTGGTCAATGCCAAGTCCGCCTGGCTGGGTCCCATGCTGATGGCACGTAAAAAGCACCAACCAATCATGGTCAATGCCAGTACACACTGACTGGCTCTTATGCCGGTGGAACTTTAAAAAGTACCATCCAAACATGATCGACACCAGTACCCCTTGACTGGCTCTGTGCTGGTGGCACGTAAAAAGAAAGCACCCAGTGCAAACAGGAAGTCTTTGAGAGGTCAAGTTCTTTCTAAAATGAGGCTAAACCATATTTCTTGCACAAAAGAGAACTTAGTGTTACTGTTTTAGGTTCAAAAGTGGGAACTATTTAAAGTATGGTTTCATACAACTCAGGATTTGGCAACAGGAGTGGATGTCTGCTGTAGAGCACTTTAAGAATCAATTATATTAATGCTAGTACTTGACTAGTACTCATTTTTTTCCTGTTTGGAAGTTAAAAAAAAAAGGTGAAAATCAACCTAAGTGGGATTTAAATTTAGAATGTAAAGAACTGCAACTACATACTGCATAGCTTTTTGCTCAATAACAATAACAAAAACAAAAATTTTACCTCACGAGCTATTTCTGTAAAAACTAAAGCCTTAGCAAGTTTGTCTTCTTCTGTAATAGGTTTATCAAGATTCCAATACGTAAACTGAGGAACTCTGGCAACAATAGAAAATTGTCTATCTTCTTCTTCAGACAGTGGTACTTTTTTCTCTTTTACAATCATACCTGAAAGTGGATTTCGGAAAATAAATAAGCATATGTGTACATACACATTCTTTTACTGGCTTCAACCATTCAGCTGTTCTACAATGTGTGTAAGGTGTTTTGGATTGCAAGAATGTGTGCTAAAATTGTGATCTCATTGGGTGAAGTCCCCTTACCAATGTGCAAAAAAGAAGCATGAAAATGTTAATAAGAAAGATTATTGAATGTTGAGAATGCATGGAGTAGAGATGAAATGCTCTAAGTAGAAAAAGAAGGGTTGGTCACCCAAGTTGATAGCAGTATAGTAGATAGAGTGATTAATGCTACAAAGGTAAAAAAAGGCAACTGGACCACCAGGTGCAGTCACTGAGATGTTGAAAATATCGGAGAAGGTACGTCACATGGTAAACAAGTGCTTAGCCAATTGTGCAGCACAGGAAGGTGTTGTAACAATATCGTAAACTACTATAGAGAGGAAAAAGTACAGAGACAATAAGTTGATAGACCAGATTATGAAATTTACTGAAAATGTTTTCGCACAAATAATCAAGAAGAGAGGTACACTAGATGAAATGCAATTTGGTTAGGTGCCTGGAAGATGTACTAGCCCTTTCTAGTGAGATAACTGCAGGAGAAATTCTTGGTTAGGAATAAGCTACGATACAAAGCATTTATTGACTGGCAGAGTCCAATAGTCTGTAACAGAAAAGTTGCTGCTAAGAAAATTAGGAATAGATGAATGGCTTGTAAGGGCTGTTCAAACCATATACAGAGGCAGTCAACAAGGTAAGAGTTGGCAGTGAGTATAGTGGACTATAAGCAGGAGGGGACTCTTCTTCAGCCCCTTCCTGTTTATTATAGTCCTTTGAACCCACCAAAAAGGAGTTTGCTAATAATCTCTTTCTTACAGTTGAATCTATAGGAGATATAGAGAAGAAACACCAGATATACAAACATGACTTGCAATCAAGATGCTTTGAACTAGACTAGAAAATAGACTAGAGAAAATAGACAATGCTGCATCTCTCACAAATGCCAACCAGGCCTGGCGATTTGAGGCTAACGACCACATGATCTCCAACCACTCATTCCAGCGGTGAATGCCGTAGACATGAGGGCCTAGGTTGGGTTCCAGAATAGCCTTAGCTGTCATCAGCCAGGTTTTTCATTGTCCACCACATCGTTTTCGCCAACCCTGAAGGGGAGCTGGGGCAATTGCTTCGTAGATGAATTCAATCAATCCTGCCCTCTCATGCTGGTTACCTAACTTTCTTGCTCACCCCAAGGAATATCTACCATTACTTCTTCTATACTCTCCTCTTAGATCACCTGGTATTGAAATCCATAATCCACTGCTCTTGTATTCATCACTTTCTTATAACTTACACCAATCTATCAACCCATTCATTTCTACCATCACTCTTTCGTTTCTCTCCCACTCATCCTCATTCTTTTGTCACACCTGTCACTTCTATTCATCTCCTCAGTCAAGTAACCCTAAATGAACAAACATTTTACAGAGCAGCAAGGGCTCAAATCTTCAGGGTACATGGCAACTCCACTATTGTTGGTAGTATACTATGTAAACTGGTAGATGGCAAATCATTCATTTTTGCTGAAGACATGACAGTTTTTCTTAGTAATGGTGCCCATGATAAAATGAATGTAGTACAAAAAAAGCAACTGGTTTTAAGAACAGAATCCAGCCATAGAAACTAAGCAAAAATGAAACATATGAGCAATGTGCAGTCCTCCAACCCATCTAAGTGAATAAGAGCTGATTCAGAATGGATCAGAGGCTAAAGCATGTTTATGAGTGAATTTATGCCAATCACTTGTGTGGCTCTTTCCTGGATGTGGCCTATGCTATGTATGCGTGGAATAGCAGCACCATCCCAGATATGGAGCAATTTTCCATTGTTGACCTTACCATAATTCTCGGGGGCTGGAGTACTTCTGATCTTGAAAAGAAGGCGTTATTGGGATGTGGTCCTTATAATGCTAAAGATGTACTTTTGCAAGGCCTGCATGCTTCTCATGTTTAAGAGCATGTGGTGCAATGATTTCTTTTAGATATCAGCAGCATTTATGCTTTCTTGCCATTAAATGAAACAAGATATTCTTACTGGAAGATGCTTTCAAGATATCTATTCATGGAATCAGTGCAGATTTGATGTGTGAATGATGTATGGTTGGGGAAGATTAGTAAAGAATGGAACGTTATATCATTTACATAAAAATTGCATTGTGGACATGATAGCATTGATGATAGAAAGAAGAGAGAGCAGTGGACAAAAGTGAAATTAGCCAACAAACTATCATAGCAGAACTGGAGCCAATAGTTACTACGCTTCAAGACAACTGTATGCCCTTCAAAAACCAACCACTTTATAGTGTACTGCAGGGGTTCCCAACCTGATCCATGTGGACCACTAGGTGGTCCATAGGAAAATCCGGGTGGTCTACAGGAAAATTCAGATGGTCCACCTGAAGAATTAAAATTTTTCTGTACACGCACATGGAGCACAAATGAAATATGCTTCATCACATATGCATGCACACATACAAGTTCACTCATTGCCCATTGGACAATTAGCTATTCAATCATACACGGACGCGTACAATCAGATCCATGTTTGCGCACATTAAAAACACAAAAAATTGTGTGTTCTTGGCCGGTCAATGCGATCATGTTTTCTACCTGAATTTTGAATTGAGGATTACTCATGAAACCGCAGTTCTTACAGCTTACCCAACATATCGTATTATCTCTCCAGGTACGTACATCTTTATGCAAATTTTAGTCTAATTGTAATCTGCAGATTCTCAGTGATGGTGGATGACAGCACTTTTGACTACAAATGTGTTGTCCTTGCCTTTGCTTGCTATGTGAAAGCTACTGCAGTTTGTGAAAACCTACTCTTTATGAAGATCGTACTGAAAAACACAGGAGAGATGATCTACAATGCAGTCATGGACTGTCTTACTAAAAATGGCATTGATTCCCTCAACCTCATATTAATATGCACTGATGGAGCACCATCTATGATTGGCAAATCCCAGGGTTTTGTTGCCAGATGGATAGAATTTAGTCCCGTCTTCACAATTCATTGCATTCTCCATTGAGAAAACCTGATAGTAAAAAGAACCAGAAATAATATATTTTCTGAAACTCTAGACTTAATTACTTCTGCAATAAAAAAAATTAAAAGATCTGCTCATTAACCCTTTTGTTACTGTATTTATTTTGGGATGCTCTGTGTTTCTCTCAATTATTTTAGATATAACAAAGAATTAAGTAAAATAACTTCGTTATCATTAAGCTGGTATTAGGAACATAAAGTGTGACTAAGGTTTGGTGGAAGATTTTAATTCAAAACTAATGAAAACAAGACATTTGTACTCAGAGCCAGATTCAGCCGGGTTGGTAACGAAAGGGTTAAGACAGGCATTTTCAAGAAGCTTGTAAAGATGAAACATTCAACCGTCTGTTGTATTCGATAGATATACACTGGCTATCAATGGGAAGTTGTCTCAGACGTTTTGTGGCACTTTTTGATAAAGTCATAGAGTTTTTTCAACAGACTGATCCAACTATGACAGCATCACTTTCTCAGAAAAAACCTGTAATTTTTTATTTACATGAAATCTTTCAAAAACTTAATGATCTCAATATTTCTTTACAAAAGCAAAACATCAACATTGTACAAGCCAGACACTTATAAGAACGTTTGTGAATAAACTCGTTCCTTGGAAACTTCAAATTGAAGATCATAACTTTCTGCAGTTCGCAAACTTAAAAATCGTTGTGGTAGATAACGACTTGCACAAATATATAATCAGGCACCTATCTTTCCTTCATGAAAACTTCAAAATTTGTTTTGAAGATTTTTTTGCTTTAAATATCCCAATTTTTGTGGACTCTCTTCACACAATGTCTATGAATGATATACTTGTTCAACCAGAATGCGTTCAGATGGAGCTATGTGAGACGACGGTAGATGATAATCAGCACAAATCATCTGAAAACAACTGGGTTGAGGCTTGGTTGAATCATTCTCACGAATATCCAAAGCTGTCTGAACAAGTCGAGCCTTTTATTATAAATCTCCCGACATCCTACTTGGCTGAGAAGGGATTTTCCTCCACTTGTTCACAAAGTAGTGGAGGCATTTGAACCTTGATAACAATGCTGATTTGAGAATTCACTTGAGCCAAGGATTTCTCAGCTTGTGAATAAAAAGCAAGCTCAAGAGTCTCACTGAAGGTTTCTTGACGTTTTTCCTGACGACTTGTCACTGACGTTTTTAAGTTAATTTGTTATATTTCCTCAAGCATTTACATGACCTTTTGTACTGATCCCAACTTTCACACCTCAGATTTTTTGAATTTACCCTTCACATTGTTATATTTTAATTGTACAGCTTTTCTTTCTGAATAGAAGGGGGTGTTTTCCATGACTCAGTAACCTTTTCTATTCGATTCTATCTATCAAATAAAGCTTTCTTGAGAATTTGCTAATTGGTTTTGTTATTTGTTCTCTGTGATGTTCCTTTCAAGAATGAAAAAAGAACTTTCATTGCAAAGTGAAAATGATACTAATATTTATGAGGAGCAGTTCTTTTATAATAAATTTAAAATTTGAGGTGGTCCACAGGAAAAAATTACTTATTTTGGTGGTCCACAGCAAAAAAAAGGTTGGGAACCCCTGGTATACTGTGTGCATTTCATTATGGCTGAAGCACTAAGAGGTCACCCTGTTCTTAACACTAAAGAGTTTTCTCAACCTTATGTTGTCTCTGTTCATTCCACATCCACTGTATAGTGTGTATTGGATGTATTTCATAGCAGCACCAGCATTAGTGATGTTGCCTTCTGCAATGTAAGACTAGAGAGTCCTCACTACTTACTGGTGGATTCATTAGCTCAAAGCAACATGACCCAGAAAGTGAATATCTGAGAGAACAATGACAAGAAAAATCATGTTATGTAGATTAAATGAACAAGGTTAGAAGTGGAGTGAGAGAGTGGTAGAAAGAGCAATGCCTATTAATAAAGATAGGCAATGTTAGAGATGATGAAGCCTGGGAAGAGAGAATGATGGTAGAGTGTATTGGGTACAGATACAATGAAATCCTTTATACATAGGCATCATGATGAGTGAAAGAAGTAGAGGATGACAGCGATGGGGAATGAATAGATATGGCTTCAATATCATCCCTCATTAAATGGACAATAAGGTACAGTGAATAGGAGAGAAGGTTAAATAGGTTAAATGCCATACCTAAGTCACATAGTCGTAGGAGTGGCTGTGTGGTAAGTAGCTTGCTTACCAACCACATGGTTCCAGGTTCAGTCCCACAGCGTGCCACCTTGAGCAAGTGTCTTCTGCTATAGCCTCAGGCCGACCAAAGCCTTGTGAGTGGATTTGGTAGACAGAAACTGAAAGAAGCCCGTTGTATATGTTTGTGTGTCTGTGTTTGTCTCCCTAATATCGCTTGACAACCAATGCTGATGTGTTTACATCCCCGTAACTTAGTGGTTTGGCAAAAGAGACTGATAGAATAAGTACTAGGCTTACAAAGAATAAGTCCTGGGGTCGATTTGCTTGACTAAAGGCAGTGCTCCAGCATGGCCACAGTCAAATGACTGAAACAAGTAAAAGAGTAAAGAGTAGACAGCATAGTACATAATATCATTTCTTTTTACTCAAAGCAAGAGAAAGAAAATGGATGTACTGAAATTTTCTCAACTCACTTTCATATCCAGGAGGAGGTGTCAAAATTTTACCATTTAAGGGACGGCCTCGAAAAGATGCTGAGAGCTCTAAAGTAAAATAAAATAAAAATATATTAAGAATATAGAAAATCATTGAAACCAATGAATTCAAATTAGTATTAATTAATAACATATCTCTATTTTCGTTAATCCAGTTAATATAAAAATTAGTTTATGGAGAGTATTTTATTTTATTTTAGTTTAAAATAATTTTTATTTTTAGCTTTAAATCATTCACCATAATTCTATCTTTTTTAAATATTCTCCAGTGGGTGATTCTAGGGGCATTTGGTTATTATTTCTAGGTCAAGTAATCTTGTTAATTTGGTCACAGCTTGAGGAATATTACATGTACTTAAACATACTAGCTTGGCCTACTAGAAATAGCATCTAAATTTCCCTCAAATCACACACTGGATAAAGTAGTAGTCCCAGATACACTCTTGATAAGATTGGTGACAGCTGGAAGGATTTTAATCATAAGTCTGCTCTCATATGTGTGTGTGTGTGTATTCATTTATTTGTTTCAGTCATTTGACTGTGGCCATGCTGGAGCAACACCTTTTAGTCGAACAAATCAACCCCAGGACTTATTCTTTGTAAGCCTAGTACTTATTCTATTGGTCTCTTTTGCCGAACTTCTAAGTTACAGAAATGTAAACACACCAACATCGGTTGTCAAACAATGGTGGAGGGACAAACACAGACACACATATATATGACAGGCTCCTTTCAGTTTCTGTCTGTCAAATCCACTCACAAGGCTTTGGTCAGCCCAAGGCTATAGAAGACACTTGCCCATGGTGCCACCCAGTGGGACTGAATCTGGAACCATTTGGTTGGTAAGCAAGCTACTTACCACACAGCCAATATATACATATTTTATATTTATGGTGATGTGAACATGTAGGTCACAAGACTAAGATCCTCTTCCACTAAATAAGACTACAGTAAAGTGGGAGACAACTTTATGTTAAATGACATAAAAAGTTAAAGTAAGAAAGGAAGGACTAGAACAAATATTCTAGTCCCCTTCCTTCACATTTTAACATTTCACCACCTAGTTTGAAACTGCCTTGCTCTCTACAATAGTCCCGTACATTCAAAGGAATCTTTGTCTTGCAAGCTACAGGGCAAACTCACGAATGCTGGTATCACAAAATGAGCACCCATTACATCCTGTAAAGTGGTTGGTGTTAGGAAGGGTATAATATTTGCTTATGATATACACATAACATATACATACATATTCAGAAACCATCACATCAGTATAACTCCATAAACGGAGCTAAAAGGCTAGCATGTCTTTTTGCTTTCTTGAACTTATTTAATACACACAATGACATATAATGCAAATTTCAAAGTGAAGGTCGTTGCCTTTACAAACTCTTCAAACAGCATTCTTGCAGCAAGGATGAATAGAATAAATGAAAAGCTGGTGCATAATTAGAAGAAAAGAGGTCAACTTGAAGAATATATCTCAAAATATGTTCTCAGAGCTGGCATGGCTGTATAGTTAAGTTTGTTTTACAAATACATGGTGCTGGGCTTGATACAAGTGTAGCATTCATCATCATCATCCTCATTTAACGTCCGCTTTCCATGCTAGCATGGGTTGGACGGTTCAACTGGAGTCTGGGGAGCCCGAAGGCTGCACCAGGCCAGTCAGATCTGGCAGTGTTTGGGGAAAGTATTTTTCTACTGTAGTCTTAGATTGACAAAAGCCATGGAAATGGAATATGGTAGACAAAATCAGTGCAAGAGTTTGATGTGTACATGTGTGTGTGTGTGTGTATATATACATGTACACACACACACATATATATATATATATATATAAGACCACTTTTGGTCATGAATGATCATGGTACTGGACCTAGAAAGTTCCCCTCCAAGACACAAATTTGGGTAAATTTGTTTGTGGAGGACCAGCAGTTGCCCATGCATAGCAGTCTTCCCTATCTATGTCATCAATGTTGTCCAAGGGAAAGGCAAATGCTGATATAGCTTGGCATGAGTGACATCACATCTTATTTCTACAGTTGACTTAACTGGAACAACATGAAATAATTGTCACATATTACATATACAGATATATATATACACACACAAAGTACTAATACAGTGTCCACGTTCTTAAGTTTATAAATTAATTTACATGCATACATTTACTATACATACTTATGGCTAAGTTATGCAGATAGACCATGTGGTTAGACTACAGGTCTCTGTTGTTCATTGCATTTTTCAAGAGTAGCTTTGAACTGGAAATAACAAGCAAAACTACTCAAGTTGCTCTTCATTCCCTTCAGCAGACAGAACCTTTTGATTTAATCACAGTAACTATTTAATACAATGAAGGTAAAGAATATTTACTAAATATATGCATGTAGCATTTATTTACAAATGGTGAATGTTGTAATTATTAGTAAGGAAACCAAAATAGTAATAATGCTGAAAAACGAAACAAAATTTCTATTATTTGTCTTTCCTAGATTTGGCATTCCAATGACAGTGCTGTCAAATAATGGAAGTCAAAGAACTGATGAAACCAGTTTAATTAAAAGGGTTGGGTTGATTATATTCTTATAAAGAATAATTTTTAAAATAGTATGTTTTTAACAGATTATTCTTTGTCACTCTCATTCCAGTAGATGTTAAAACTAGGAATCTAAAACCAACAACATTATTGTTCCTCATTTGTGATATAAAATAAAAATAACAGTTGGATCTACAAGAAATAATCAAAACGTTCATACAGTAACTAGAAGTAGCTATACACTCAAGTATTTAAAAGTGTTTATCTGTCTTTTCTTCAACTAATAGGGCTAGGAGATGTTCATAGAGTTCAGTGCCCTTAATTAAGGTTAGGAAAGCCTACATGCATAGGTTCATTGCTTGATGCATTCACAGTAGAATATACAAACACTGCAATGACAGTGTTTATACACAATTGTGAATTTAATGTCACTGGGTGGTAATAAGTACCACAATCATGTGGACAAGACACATATAAATGGAAGCAAAAATATGAAAACAATATGGTTTTCATAGCCCTGGGATTCAGAGTGCCTGTCCAAAAGCATTCTCCTTGCCACCCTGTGGGGCATTGCCTTTTCCATTGTCTGCTGGGACCACAAGAGAATGCAAGAATTTCGTAGCTTACTACACGAACAATAAAATTAAGAAAATATATTCCAGTTTAAACAATGATTGAATAAAACAACACCAGCAACAATAAAGTAACAATAACAACGGTGATCACAATAACACTGTGGCTACAGAAGGTAACCGCAAGGGCAAATACTGGAGTATGGTACAAAAATATTTCTTTTATATGGTTTCTATGAGTAAATATTCTTCCTAATACCAGCCACTCTGTATTTTATCGTGACAAGATCACAATAGAGGTCATGCAGACGCAGGCTTTCGTGCCACAAGGGAGGTTACTTACTGTATTATGTATAACACTATAACCATATAAGTAGTACAATATACTAAGATGAATATTTAAGAAATAATGATTAGAATTATCATTTAATGCCCGTTTTCCATGCGGCCATCACTTGAAATAAATATATTTTTGGCATAACTACAGATTTCAGCCCCCCCCCCAAATTTGGATGAGCATAACTTTCAGAAAAATGAATATTTTTTAATGAAATTTCCTACGAATATGTGTTATATCGTAGATTCCGAATATACAAAATTTGGGGGATAAAGTGTTTTAGGAGGGGGTCCAGTGGGGAATTTCGGAAAATTCACCGGAGTCCACTTCAATTCGTCTTAACTTTGAAGAAAATGAATATTTTTTACTTCGGACTATGTAGAATCCGAGGACATAAGAATTTTGGTGGAAAACAATTGGGAGTTATTTTTGAGAACTGTTCCCCACTCGCGAGTGTTTCTGAACAAGTCCATATTTGTTTCATTTTCTCCATTTTGCGCGTTTGAGCATCCGTAGATTTCTACCACCCACACACACACATGTAATTAAAAAAGTTCAAACGGTGAATTATTCCATGCAATATCATGTTTATTATAGATATTCTATAACAAATTACACTTCTATATTTAACTGTGCGTGTATATTCCTTATTTTTGCTTCTGGTGTCTTCTGCCTTTCTATTAGAAACGTATACCTGGGAATTTACTTAAAGTGAAAAAAAAAAATCGTATGAAACAGATAAGTCATCTTAATAACATGAAATTTTATAGAAATACCATTCAAACGACACACATTACGATTATAAAGAAATTAGTGGCGAAATTCTTTTCCAAAGGGTGAGGAGAGGGCTTTTATTGAAAGAGGGTAGAAACAAACATTACGTACTAGGGTAGCTGTAGAAAGTTGAATGTGATTTCGGAATATAACGAGGCAAAATTCGAATCTTGGGAATTTTCCGAAAGTCCTCTCCCCACCGCAAGATTTTTTCCCACAAATTATAGTCATAATGTATACCATTACAAAGGTATTCATATAAAATTAAAAAAAACAAACTATTATGAGGGAAAAACCCGAATTTTGTGAATTTTCCGAAGTCCTCTCCTCACCCCGTTGAAAAAGATTTTCCCCACAAATTTCTTTATAATCGTAATGTATGTGCCGTTTGAAAGGTATTTCTATATATAATGAGTTTTCTGGTGAGGTCTTCATTTGCTTTTATTGCCTGTTAGTTGCTTCAGTAGAAATGTACGGATGCACAAACACACAAAACGGAGAAAATAAAATAAATATGGATGAAACACCCACGAGTGGGGGGAACAGTTCTCAAAAGTAACCCCCAATAGTTTTCTATCAAAATTCTTATGTCCTCGGAATCTACATAGTCCGAGGTATATTTGTAGAGAATTTTATTTAAAAATATCCATTTTCTTGAAAGTTAAGACGAATTGAAGTGGACTCCGGTGAATTTTCCGAAATTCCCCACCCGACCCACTCCTAAAACACTTTTCCTCCAAAATTTTGTATATTCGGAATCTACGATATAACACATATTCGTAGAAAATTTCATAAAAAGATATCCATTTTTCTGAAAGTTATGCTCATCCAAAGTTGAGGGGGGGGGGCAGAAATATGTAGTTATGCCATATTTTTATCTAGTCTGGGGATAATGAGGAATTATAAAAATACACCCATTTATGAAATATTTACCTTTGATTAATGCATTCCCAGAATTCACTTTCAGCTAGATAGCGTCACAAACTTAGGGATTATCATTTACGTAAGTTATTTACACTGTACATTGAAATGACAGCCTACATTTATAGTTGAAAAAAATGTTTAATACATATATATCTCATCCTCGTCGTTAAATTTAATTTTAATGGTGGTGCTCCAGCATGGCCACAGTCATTGGACTGAAACATATAAAAGCATAAAAGAATACAAAAAAATGAAAATAAACTTAGTTACACTGCACAATCCTGTGAAATATATAACATAGTGATCTCCCTTGTGGAGATGAACCGTATGAGAACCGCTTTTTGTATAAAAACAGATGGAAACTGGTAAAAATCATAACCTAAGTCGACGATCAGTTGTAGCTGTTAAATAAATATTAAGCGGACAGTAATAGCTCATCGTAACAATTGCGAAACTCGGCAAGACTTCCTTTTGTACCCACCAAAACACCTCTTTTTTTTTTTATTTAATTATTTTTTTTTCTACACAAACACCCGTTTTCGGCTATGGAGAATACGAATCTGCAAAATAATTGACAAAAATCGGCATTTTGAAATTACCCCTCACCCACCTCAATTCTTCCTTTTAAACTTTTTTTTCAGAAATTTCTTTTTTTTGATTTTCTGATATTTGTTACGCCCTATATTAACCAAAATATGTAGAAAAAATACGGAGATTATTATTCTGAAAAAAATTTCCAAAAGTTTTTCTGGTTACGGAAAAAAATGAAAAATGAAGAAATTGGGTAGGGGGGGGGGAGAGCAAAAAATTTCAAAATTCCGATTTTTGCAATTTTTCAGAATCTCCGTATCCGAAAGCGTGGGTTTTTAGCAAAAAAAGTTTTAAAAAACAATAATTTGCAAGAAAATGGAGGGGACGGGAGGAGTCTTGCCGAAATTTTTACTGATAAAATTTTCAGAAAAGAAAAAAAGATAGCTTTCGTCCAGTGGAAAAGGAATAATTGAACAAATTCTAGTGTCTTACTGATTCCTATTTTATCGACTACGGTGAAATTTAAACACTTACTGCAGAAATACGAATTTAAGTTCTGCAAGATGCTTCAACGACATCATCAAACAAGAAGAAATAATCGTATTCATATACCCTTTTTGTCGTCATCCTCTTGAATAGTTGTTTCAAAATACTTTTCAGCATTTGTTTCACCGCTGTACTTTATTATACAGGGCATATAATGACATCTATCAGCTACATCGGCTTGCTGCCACTTAGTCAAATCCACGTAGACAGCCATTTTGGTTTCGTATTTGGCGCGAAGAGCCGGATCTTAAAGGGGAACAACTCTAGTTTTCGTAAAAAGCCAAACTTTCGTATTTCCATGACTTTCCTATTCGTCCAGTCCTACAAACACTCACAATGCGACGATATGTTAAAGGTGGTACTGTAACATTGGGGACAGCTTTGGTGTTCTTTGGAACTTGGAACATTATCGGATTAACATTATATAAACGGTACATCGCTGAAGGAGAGAAGAAAGAACCTGGTCAATGGAAAAACGCATCTGGAGGTGAATGATTAACGACTTGTATAGTGTCATTATAAGCTTATCGCATTCTTTCTACATGCAGGTTTAGACATAGCTTTACTTTTCATTTTTAATATAGAATTCAGAAATAGTTGTCTTTTTTTCTCATTAGAAAGAAACGATGTTTGTTTTAATAGTAATTCTTGAGCAATATAATACATTTTTTTAATACAGATAATACGAGTAACACTTAAACTGTTGGTTATCCAACTTACTCCTAAAACGATGAAAGATTAAATAAAGCTTGGAGAAGTGGTATTTTAGGACCTCGAACTGCATATTAAAAATTTTGATCAATCATGTTGAATTTAGTGGTTTCAAAGTCAGACTACACAACCGGAAGTGACCTCAAACAGTTGCAATGTCGAATGTCTAATTGTAAACATTAAAACACCTTTTTACCTTGCCCATAAGCATATGTCGGCGAAAATAAAGAATACGTACACCCGGTGTTTAGGGTTAGGATTTTTGTTACGCCAAAAACGGGTGGTGTACGTATTCTGTATCTCCGCCCCTTTGTTGAAAATAAGTATTTTCAAAAGGTAGATAATTCTGTAAGGGGGGTCATTATATTTACTATCAAGCATTAGATCTGTTCTTGCTCCCTAGCCTCCAGGCAACGGAATGGGAAATTGGGAACCCAAGTATTTTACAGAACCGTGATTATATTATGTGATCAGCAAGATCCTCCTTGGTAGGGATACTTAGCATATGGCGGTATAATGAGGGCTAACACACACGTACAGACACACTACGTACGTGAGTGCGTGCTGTGCTTTTAGATCTTAAAGGTTATAAGATTGACCTATTTTCATTGACTTGACATATCTTTCCGATGTCTATATCCATGGAGACACTGACGATTTGGCATGAGGTGTCCTTTTGGTTCGCTAAGGTGGACGGGTTTTCTCAAGAACCTCATATTGCCAGACATCTTGGTCCATTGTCATCTCCATCAGTCCCAACATCTTGAGATCGGCTCTTACAACTTCATCCCATGTTTTCCTATATTCCATAGGTGCCATGTATGTGTGTGTGTACAGAGAGAGAGAGAGAGAGAGAGAGAGGGAGAGAGATCTTCTGGATATATATCATTATCATCATTTTAACAATCCACTTTTTCATGCTTGTATAGATCAGACAGAATTCATCGAGGTACATTTTCTATGGCTAGTTACTCTTTCTGCTGTCAATCCTCACATGTTTCAAGCAAAGCATTACTTTCTCATGGCCTGACATATTTTTCTGAGAGATTGAAAACGAAAGACACTGCTTGTATGATGGCGACACTCATTTGCATCTGTTGTGCAATGTCAACACAAGGTGACACAAATGTGCACACACACGCATGACAGGCTTCTTTTAGTTCCATTTTCAAAAGCCACTGATTGCTTAACCCAATGCTATAGTACAAGACACTTGTCTGAGGTGCCACATTGGGGTACTGAGCCTGAAACATGTGATTGGGATGCAAACTTCATGACTGTATAGCCATGCCTACACTAATAGCTATGGCCAGATTTATAAATATATATCATCATCATCATTTAACGCCTGCCTTCTATACTGGCATGAGTGGGACATATATATATATATATCATCATCATCATCATCATCATAAGAAAATGGAGAAATACATCCAAATCAAATATCAATTACCAGATAATACTCAATCACAAACTTTATTAAACCACCACATAAGAGATTGTAGGGTTAAACATAAAAAAGCAGAACAAATCAGTGTACATAAAGGAATGTACATAAAAAAGTGTACATAAAAGATTAATGTTGTATAGTAAGTAGAATATATATAAAAAAGAGAATATAAATATAAGTATAGATTACATCTTACAGCTGTTTTGGCCATGTAGATAAGTATGTCTCATTTTACCAATATTAGCCTTTTATGGTAGGTCAATATATAGATATAAATGAGACATTTACAAAAATATCATAAGGCCTCTTCGGAAATATACATATACATATGAGTGCATACACTCACACTCCTATACATATAAAAATATACATATACATAATAATGTAAATAAATAATATAAATTAGTAAACATATATATGTTCCACATTCAATGTTTCAGTTTTTCAACTTAATATTGTGATAATAAATATACACATATTAGTACCTAGATGCAAATATACATAGTCAATAGTACATTATATTACTTCCTACTAATTTCCAAAGTGTCATTAAAGTTAGCATCATTATCGTTGTCAGTACCATTAATGCTACCATTATTATCATTCATAATATTATTAATAACGCTTACATTAGGATCCAAAGTGGCACATATGTATGTCCGGGTTCCAGTTAGTAATTTTCCTTATGACATAAATACACTATTGGATTTAAATTTAAATTATCATTGTCTTCCTCATGGTTGGTCCGTTGAGAGCCGCCCGACCTCCACCACAACGCACAAGAAAAACATACATATCCTCATCCAACCCTAAACCCACACGTCCACATAAAAATCCACACACACATGCACACACATATGAATACACCCCGACACATCCCTACACATTCATTAGATTGCAGAGTGTATGTCTGTTATCGCATGGCTTATAGACAAATCAGTACACCAAGCCACTGGTGCTGGTGCTACACACACACAAAAAAGCACTCAGTTCACTCTAAAGTGGCTGTCATCAGGAAGGACAGCTAATCTTAAAGGCCATACAAATATGAGGCATTGGAGCAAGCTGTAGTCCAAACGCCTTAAATCCTGTCAAAACATCCAAGCCATACCAGCATGGTATAAGCAGACATAAAGAATGATTATGATGATTCAGGCATGTAACCTACTGGTTCATGTCTTGGATGATTGTAATGTTTTAGGCTCAGTTCCTAGACCAATTGGCATGTGTCTTTGAACAAAACACATTTTTTAATATTGCTACAATCTACCAAGGTGAAACAAGTATGAGCAGTAGCTGGGGGATAACTTTGTGCTGGACTGGGATAAGCTCCAACTTAATAAGCCTGTAGGCTCAGCACATGTATTAACTGTGCACACACACACACACACTTGATTTCATGTTGAATACACCCTGGAACAAGATGTCTGATGAAATGGCGCATAGATAAAGATACTATAGTCTGAAAATTCTAATCTCTATAGCAGTGTCTACTCTCAGTCATGTTAATTTTCTCTGACTTCCATTTACTTAAGTCTTACCTGTTCTGCACATAGTATCACCTACTGAGCAGCTAATATTGTGATGATTTGTTGATTATTCAATTCGTAAATATGAGAGTAACACTTTTCTCTCTTTTGTTTTATCATTGTCAGCTCAACATTATCTTCGGTTAATAAATTTTGGAGAGGGAAACGTAAAAAAAATAACTATCAGTGGTTTAAGTATCACCCAACAAGATGTCACACCTGAAGAGTTACAGAAAATAAAAGGTTATAATACTGGTAACAATGAGTCATAAAGCTACTTCAGGTAAGTTACTTTAATGTAGTGTAAAAGAGAGTGGGGAAAAGCAGAAACTGCAACGTGTTTGATAAAATGCCTTCCAGTCTATAATTATGATCATTTCTGTTCTGATTTCAAATTTTACCAAGGTCCATTCATCATTATCATCATCATTTAGTGTCCGCTTTCCATGCTAGCATGGGTTGGACGGTTCAACTGGGGTCTGGGAAGCCAGAAGGCTGCACCAGGCCCAGTCTGATCTTGCAATGTTTCTACGGCTGGATGCCCTTCCTAACGCCAACCACTCCGTGAGTGTAGTGGGTGCTTTTTACATGCCACCGGCAAACGCTGGCAAACGGCCACGGTCAGATGGTGGTTTTTACGTGCCACCGGCTCGGAGGCCAGTCGGGGCCGCGCTGGCAATGGCCACGATTGGATGGTTCGCTTACGTGCCATCAGCACTGGTATCACAGCTTTGCATTGATGTTGATCGACTTCGATTTTGGTTCTGATTTCCACTTGCCTGAACGGGTCTTCACAAGTGGAGTTTTGTGTCCCAAGAAGGAAAGGTATGCATAAGTCGACTGGCTACATCCCAGGTAGAGGCCACGGGTTATGGTCTCACTAGTCCTGCCGAGTCTTCTCACGCACAGCATACTTCCATAGGTCTCATTCTCTAGTCATTTCCTTGGTAAGACCTAAAGTTCGAAGGTCGTGCTTCACCACCTCGTCCCAGGTTTTCCTGGGTCTACCTCTTCCACAGGTTCCCTCAACCGCTAGGGTGTGGCACTTTTTCACACAACTATCTTCAGCTATTCTCGTCACATGACCATACCAGCGCAAACGTCTCTCTTGCACACCACAACTGATGCTTCTTAGGTCCAACTTTTCTCTCAAGATACTTACACTCTGTCGAGTATGAACACTGACATTACAAATCCATCAGAGCATACTGGCTTCATTTCTTGCGAGCTTACGCATATCCTCAGCAGTCACGGCCCATGTTTCACTACCATGTAGCATGGCTGTTCGTACACATGCATCATACAGTCTGCCTTTTACTCAGAGCGAGAGGCCTTTTGTCACCAGCAGAGGTAAGAGCTCTCTGAACTTTGCCCAGGCTATTCTTACTCTAGCAGTTACACTTTCAGCACACCCACCCCCGCTACTGACTTGGTCACCTAGGTAACGGAAGCTATCAACTACTTCTAGTTTTTCTCCCTGGAATGTGGTAGAAGTTGGTCTCTGCACATTTTCAGTGTTTATTGCTCCTGAGCATCTGCCACAAACAAAAACTATTTTCCTAGTTAGCCTTCCTTTGACATTGCTGCACCTCTTATGTGTCCATAGCTTACACTTGGTGCATCTTATAGAGTTTCTACCTACACCTTTTCTACAGATTGGGCAGGGCCATCTACCTGAGGGCGTTTGTGATTTGTCTACCTTCCTACTTATTAGGACTTTGGTTTTGGCTAGGTTGACTCTAAGGCCCTTCGATTCTAATCCTTGCTTCCACACCTGAAACTTCTCCAGTTCTGATAGTGACTCAGCAATTAGAGCAAGGTCATCAGCATAGAGGAGCTCCCAGGGGCATCCTGTCTTGAATTCCTCCGTTATTGCCTGGAGGACTATGATAAATAGGAGGGGAATGAGGACTGAACCTTGGTGGTCCCCAACCTCTACCCGGAATTCTTCACTGTACTCATTGCCAACCCTCACCTTACTAGCAGCGTCTCTGTACATGGCTCATACAGCTCTCACTAACCATTCATCTACCCCTAGTTTCCTCATTGACCACCAGATAAGGGATCGGGGGACCCTGTCGAAGGCTTTCTCCATGTCAACATAAGCCAGGTACAGGGGCTTATCTTTGGCTAGGTATTTCTCCTGCAGCTGTCTTACCAGGAATATAGCATCAGTAGTACTTTTCCTTGGCACGAACCCAAACTGCATCTCATCTAAGCTAACTCTCTCTCTCTAATTAGTTGGGCTATGACCCTCTCCATAACCTTCATTACCTGATCCAACAGCTTGATACCTCTGTAGTTATTTGTATCTAGGGCATCACCTTTACCTTTGTAGCAGTTGACTATTATGCTGCTACACCAGTCATTGGGAATGACTCCTTCGTGTATCACCTGGTTAACTATACGGGTGACTACCTCTTTTAAAACCTTTTTCCTGAACCATTTGATTCTTGAGATAGTATAATATTACCTCCAGTAATACCAAAGGTACAGCCGTTGTACTCACCATCTTTATTAACTATATTATTGACAAATTGTCTTCCACTAAGCATGGTTTAGTGGTTGGGTATTCAGCTCATGATTGTAAGGTTGTGTTCTGTTGTTGAGCAAGGCATTTTATTTCATGTTGCACCTGTCCACTGGCAAAAATTATTTGTTCCTGTATTTCAACGGGCCATGCTGAATCTCACTGAGAACTGTGTTGAGGGCACATGTGTCTGTGGAGTGCTCAGCCACTGGCATATAAATTTCACAAGCAGTTCTCTTGATCAAATTAGCTGGGACACTCATTGTTGTAACTGACGGAGTGCTAGTATGACTTCCATATTTAACTTTAAAATAGCAATCTACGTATCCTGTTTCATGTATACACACTGTCAATAAGCCAGTTTCTGCAGTATTTGTCCTAAGATAACATCTCTTATGCACCTCCTGTATTAAAAGCACAATAAATCTCAGAGAAAGAGATGAAAATTCATCCCAGTAATGGCCAGTGAGAATGCCAAATGCATTTTTGGCATTTTTTGGGCCTTTTCAATGACACACATTAATAGCCAGCCATATGTATAGATAAGAATTCACCGTCTCTGCTGGAAAAAGGGAATAAAACATTCACTGATGTTACAAATAGCTCCCTGACTTATTAAAAATCCTATATACGCAATTGGAGCCATATTGAATTTATATAACCAGCAACGTCTCATACATAATGTATGCATACTGACAGTAGGCCAGTTACTATAGTATTATGTTGCAATTACATCTCTTATGAACTTGCATCTACAGGATTTTTTTATCAGCCAGTGGCATGTAAAAAGCACTCAGCACACTCTGTTAAGTGATTGGTATTAGGAAGGGCATCCTGCCATAGAAACTATGCCACAACAGACAATTGGAGTTTGGATAGCTCCCAGCTGGCCAGCTCCATGTCAAACTATCTAACCCATGCCAGCATGGAAAGCGGATGTTAAACGATGATGATGAGGAGGTAGCTATTCTCAATAATAATGAATGTTTCATTCACTTTTTCCTGTGTCAGAGATGATAAATTCTCATCTGAGCATGTGGCTTCAAGTATGTACTATGGAAAAGGCTCAAAGAAGCTGAAATGCATCTTATACTCTTGCTGGCTGCTGCTGAGATAAATTTTCATCTCTCTCTCATATCTATTGTTTTTTTAACACTGCAAGTTCATGAGATATGTTATCTCAGGACAAGTAACTGGCTTGTCAACACTGTATACATTAGGTATGATTCATAGCTATTTTAATTAAATACTGCCTAACTATTCCAAATAGTTAAATTTGTTTACTCCTTAGTGTAAAGAGAAAATTGATAGATAACTTTTAAAGTTATATACACTTGTAGTGTATACTGTTTTCAAAGATGTTTAATCATGTAACTGTACCATCAGTACTAGCTGTGTGGATTTCACACTATCTAGCTGTAGAATATGATAAAATTAAAGTTTAATAGATATAATTTTGTTTGTAAAGAGCTTGATGGCTTGAGTAGTGGAAAACTGAACTAAGTGCTTTACATAATTTTGTTTCTTGGTCCTGAGATCTAATCCTACAAGGGGCAGTTTTGCTTTTTATCCTACCAGCTATATGTTTGGGTAAATTTCATCAACTTTGCAACTTCCTCACAGAATTTGGCTTCAAACCTATACAAGAATTTTTAATATTTTTAAAAATGTTGTTAAAGCACTGAAGTGATGGGTTGAATGTCTTGTAATGTTTAAGTTATGTCCCTCTAAATATTGGGTTCAAATCTATAAAACAAGTTCTGATGGTATAGTAGAGTTGATTCAATTGACGACACCTTTGTTTGCACTGTTGAATTACTGGAGACTGAGACTTTGGGTACCTTTGTATCACATTCCTAGAAACAATAGACTTTCTTTTAACTGTAACTGGGCCTTGTAGGATTAAAAGTACTTTTTTTCTACCAGTAAAAATAAAAATTGCAAGTGAAATGTGTCAACTGTCTTGAGAAATGTTTCTGAGCTGTACTGAAGTAACTGAAAACATGAGTTCATCAGTGAAAATATGACCATTTCAACCAATGTTGTTATATGATCAACTGTGATATATACAAGCTTTCTCAATTCTGTATAGTTGAATATATCAGTTTCTTCTGACTAGGCCTCAGATCAGACCTGACTGAGCAGATCTCTGAGCAAAAGATTTTCAGCCATGACCATCTTCTCATTTTTATTTATTCATTTATTTATTAGTAACTTCTTGGTAGGGTGTGATTTCAAAGAGATGAGACTTTTATTTTTTGCAGACTAAATGACTGTATAGGCCTTCTTTAGTTTGTTGAGACATTGTCAGTTTCTGAGGTGCTTATCTTTCCCCATGAAACTATTTTATTAAATGTATACATATTATTTTACAGATGTTCCAGGGGAAGTTACAATGAAGTGCAGACAGGTTGATTGCATTTATCATGAAAAAATTTGTCCAGTGCTTCACATTTGTGATGTGAATAACTGAAGGAACTGTTTTGCAACTGGTTTCGTAAAATATTATTTATTTATAATTATAACTTTTGTATAAATGTAAATAAACTGTTTTTAAAATATGAATTTGTATGTTGGTTAGGCAGAATCGGTAGAACAGCTGACAAAATGCCTTGTGGTATTTAGTCATGTGTCTTTAGTTTCAGAGTTCTCCAGAACATAAAGCATCATATTTTTGATGGTGACTCCATTGTCATTGCACTATTTGACAGCATCAGATCATATGGAAGGATTCCTACTGGTTTATTACAGTCTAGAAACTCAGATGGATAATTTACAACATTATCATAGCCTTAGGCTGACCAAAACCTTATAGACAAAGTGGGGGAAAATGCTCAGTGCATATGTATTATTTTTGTTTCCTTATCTTGACATTGTGAGATAGTAAGTAAATGTGCATTTCTGTTTAACAGGTGGTGGAGTAGATTTCCAGTCTTCATTGAAAACATGTTGACCATAGGAAAATATTAACTTGTTGGAAACAAGTGAAGGTTGGTGAAAGGAAGAGAATCTGCCTTAATGAATTCTATCTGGCCCATGTAAGCATGGAAAAGTAGGCATTAAATGATGATGACATCTTTTTAGTGCTAAGTTTTCTCCATCACAGAACCAGTTGGAACACAGTGTCTATATATGAATGTTTGGAAAGACTGAACCAATCAGTTTTTTGTGATTCAATAATGTAGCTGAAGGACAATTGGATTTGGTCATTGCAATCATTTTCTGGAAATCCATTTCCCACCTATAGTAACTAGATGTCAAACATACCAGTAGCATCATCATTATTGAAGACCATTCATAAATTGATGATAATGCTCAGTCACTGAATGTGGAGCCAGAGATAAGATAATTTCAGATAGCTGTTGATCTGGTTGGGCAGAGTTTATCTGAAATCACCAAGAACTGTCACTCTTCCAACTTAAGTGTGAATTATCTCTCTTAGGATCTACATCATTACTCGAATGAGGGGCATAAATAAAAGAAAATATCTACAATAAGGAATATATGCCATTGTAGACAATAACAGGAATTTATGATCTATAGATCTCAGTTTATAGCCGTCACTTCAAAATAAAGAGTGTCAGTAACCAACAACAACTTGGCTTAGGGATGTAGATGAATAAGTTACATTCCTTAACTGCATCTCTAATGAATAACCATCATCCATCTGGATGCATTAGAAGGTATAATGAAAAGGTTTATTTATTTTGTTTAAAAGCCAAAATCATTGTCAAACACATGCACACATACATTATCATCATTTAACATTCATTTTCTATACTAGCATTCATGCATATATCTGTTAGTTGTCAGAAAAACGCACACTCAATATGAGAAATAGAGGGATTATCATCATCATCATTTAATATCTGTTTTCCATGCTGGCATGGGTTGGAAGGTTTGGCTGGAGCTGGTATCATTGCATTGAAATTAAAGTTAATTTTATGATGATTCAGCTAAATATTTCAATTCATTCGTGTCATCATAGGTCTGGTTTACAAGTTCATGTTTAAAGTGTCTGATTCAGGATCTCTCCAGCTTCTGTCTCTTTTCCTCTGTCCTGCCAGATGCTCTGCTCTCCGAGCATCTGATTCATGATCTCTCCTGCTTTTATCTCTTTCCCTCTGTTCTACCAGATGCTCAGCCCTTCCTTAATCAGTCCCATTGATCCTTCAATTTGCATGCTTGTCCCGATCTTGTTGGCATTCACCACTATCTTGCTCACCTTCTCTGGCTCTTAAAAATATTTTTAAATAATTAAAATATTGTCTGTTGAAAGAAAGCTAAATATGGATATTTACTCTACAAACAATTCCTATTTTTCAAATCATATTCTTTTAAAAACACTTTTTAAAAATTAAAATATTGTCTGTTAAAAGAAAACTGAAATATAAATACTCACTTTACAAACACTTTGTATTTTTTAGGGTTATATTGCTTTTGGATTATTTTCCTATTATGTGGGGTTTTGGCTATTTATGAAGGTACCCACAAAAATCCACATATCTCTGGAATCCGTGGTCCGATTTATGCGAAACTTGTTTTGTTCCGTTTGTATTCACATTTCAGGGGTACTTTACTTTCAGAGCATTTTCTCATTATGTGCCAGTTTCGCTGTATTACAGACAAGCATGCATGCGAGCAAGCAGTCATAGAGTTTTTGTAGTATATAGACTGAACAGTGTATTATTGGTCATGGCATATAACTGGTCAGAACGTCATTGTCAGTTTCATGGCAACTATTGCACTTGGCGACATGTTGATTGGAAGCACAAAGCCTCTCTTATGCTAGAAATATATTTAGTCCTAATTGGCTCAATGTCCATAAAAGGAACCAGAATGAAAATCTATTGAAAATCATAACATTTTCCGGGAGAAAAGGTTATAGATTCGTTTAGCATTTAAACCAATCATATCAAGACAGATCTGACTTCACACCTACCCTTTAATGTCAAAACATGATTAATGCAAAACTATGTGAATAAATAAGGTTAATGTACATAACTTGGCTGACAGAATATTTCGTTTTTCTCTCCTGATTGGGTGATATGTAATGAAAGGGAGACAATTAACAACAAACACAGCAAAAGAAAACAGACATTTGTGAAAAGGAATATAATAATATATTTAATGTTATATGTAAGTTTTATATAATTGAAGTGGCTTTACCAGTCATGTCATAATTGAGCAATAAAGTTGGAAAATTATTTGGATTTAAAACTAAAATATTAATATATACAATATATGTATTTATATATATATAGATATTTGCAAGTAGTATTGCAAACAAAATAAAAGAGTACTCAAAACTTTGAGTAGAATAAACATGTTATGGTTAAAGTTGATTAGTTTTTCATTACTTCAGCTTTTATTGTGAAGTAACCAGAAAGCATTAGCTGTTATAGATACAATAAACAAACTCTTCTCTTCCTTGTCTCTGGCTCATACACTAATCATGAAATCTGGAGTCATTGAAAAGTAGCCACCTTTATAATATACATTTATGCATACATATATGAATGTAATTGTGCGCGTGTGTCTATATATACATATATAAATGTATATGTATATATATATATATATATATATATATATATATATATATATATATATGCATATATTCCTACAATTATAAATCCAGTTATCAATCTCTTGTTATTTTAAGTTTCAAAATGCTCAGACTTATCGATTATCTACTGTCAGACATTGATTGACATTTTAGCAGTTGTGTGGTCTCAACTAAGTGATATGTGTTGAGCACAAAAAATAGAAAGTCATCTTTATTCACATTTGGTGTATTCTGAGGAATCAGATTTTTTCCTTTCTGCAATTTATGATTAGCTCACTTAAAAGCTGCACTCTGTGCAAACTTTTAAGCTAGCTCTGTGGAGGGCCAAATGGCCCTGCAGTCTAAAACTAAAATAAGCTAAATAGCATGACTATAATACGTCTATAACAATTATATGCTCCAGTGGTGTTTGATCAGAGGTAAAGAATGTATGAGAATTGATTCTGTAATACAATCGTTCTATTG
>NC_042999.1:77813741-77848741 GCF_006345805.1 Octopus sinensis | reverse complement strand
TTTTTGGGGTCGATGAACTGTTGAACACTGGAGTCGATGTAAACGTCTTAAGCCTTCCTCTGAAATTTCTGGCCTTGTGCCAAAATTTGAAACCATTATTATTATTATTATTATTATTATCATTGATTTGACACAGGTTTGTTCTTATTCCTGGCAGAATTTATGTAGGTAGCAGGTTACTACCTGTTAGGTATTCACAAGCTTCCAAAAGTCTTTCAAGTACTTAAGACCCTCCTGATAATCTTTCCTGCCCCTAAGAGGCAAACTTTCTGTGGAAACTCTACAAGACATTCTATTCCAATCTCCTTCAACCATATGTCTATATCTTTAGAGTTCCTAATGTATGAATTACTACTGGTACAATCATTACAGTTTTATCATTATTCTTCTTATTCTTATTATTATTAAAGAGTTTCTGAAGGCGGCGAGCAGGCAGCATCGTTAGCCTGCTGGGCGAAATACTTAGCGGTATTTTGTCTGCTGCTACGTTCTGAGTTCAAATTCTGCCAAGGTCGACTTTGTCTTCCATCCTTTCGGGGTCGATAAATTAAGTACCAGTTACACACTGGGGTCGATGTAATCGAGTGGTCCCCTCCCCACAAATTTCAGGCCTTGTGCCTATAGTAGAAAGAGTTATTAAAGAGTTCCTTGGTATTATCTTTCCCCCGTATGCTTTCGCTACACCAAAGTGCACAGTTCTGTGAGCTTTGTAGTGTTGTATTTTGTTCTTTCCATCGTATTGAAATTAATATGTGTACAATACCTAGTAGTATTCTTGGAGTTTTGGTTAGCCTCCGCTGGTGCTACTACCAGAGCCGTCAATCATATAGGAACTGATAGCATTATGAAAGAGATACAATACAAAATACTCTGAATGTTCAACTGCACAACACATAGCAAGTCGTACAGCGTAACTCCAGACTAAAATGATATACGGCATGTTCAGATTGTAGGGTGTGATAAAGAATCTACCATTTTGAAGGTTCATAGCTGTTTGAAATTGACAAAAAGACTCCTGTATTCCTCGATGAATCATTGGATCATCACCAAAAACTTCGTCGTTAGGCAATGGGAAAAGCGTAAATCAGCCTCGCAGAGATAATTTTCCATAGCCAGAAATCACATACAATTCGTGTCAAATGGATTGGTTCAAGAAGTATGAGGAGTACTTAAAATAAACTGAACTCGTAGCTGAAACCGAGATTGCCGAGAACTTATGAGTAATCAATAGCGGAGGGTTATTAGTGAGAAAGGAAGAGACAAATAAATGTAATGCACATATTTTCCTAACCTTGAAGAAATTGGATTGCTGGCTTTGAGCGATACTCTCTTAAAATAAATATTGATATCCTGTTAGATGCGTAGCTATATATACTTACCACATAGAAAAACGAGATCGCATTATATTTATGCTTAAGAGCAGTGACAGCTTAAACTAAAGGAAATTGTTAAACTTTATGAATAAAAACCAGATTACGGATTCTGTTAACCAAAAGCTTACCTTCCTTCTTTAGGGTACTTGTTTTGTAAAGAATACTTACCGGTTTTTTTATTTAGAAGTTTATTGAAAAGGTGATCATGATCTGTACCAATCCACTTCGTGACATATTCGTGAAAGTAGTTAATTATTTCATAATCATTTATCTGCTTCGATATATTACTTCGTACCAGTGAGAATGATTCGTTCAGTATCGTGATAAAAACACTAAATAGAATAAAATTAACTAGCATAGTACACGAGAAGAAATACATTGGTCCCAGGATGCGGTTGACTGCTTGCACTGATTCATATTGGTACTGTCCCAAGATAGACATAAACAGAGTCATTATACTTATCGAAATGCTTGAATAGCTCGTGATAACTTTCCCGAATAAGAGGTAACCAACGCATGCATAAGAGAAAAACAGCACAGCAAAAACGAATGAGAAAGCAAACAAGTCTTTAGATGATTGCCGGAGAGTCTGCGACAGCATGGACATTCTTCGATTGAAGCGTAACAGGTGAATCACGTTCAAAATCGTGAGGAAGACGGCCAAGGCGAGGAATATTGTAAAGACGTCGCTCCAGAAAGAAAGTTGCTGGAAATTGTAGAAATCTCCTGTTGAAATAAATACAAGAGAAATAACAACAACAATAATAATAATAATAATAATAAATGCTTTTTAATTGATGCATCAATACCAGCAGATGATAATGTTTCTCCAAAAGAAACGGGGAAACTTTCAAAATACAAAGTTCTGGAAATAGAGGTAACTCGAATGTGGAGCCTAAAAACAGAAACAATTCCTATTATGGTAGGTGCATTAGATATGGCAAAAAATATTTAGACAAATACATAACAAAAACACCAAGACTAACAAGTATAACATACAGAAAATAGCAATACTAGGCACTGCACACATCCTACATAGAACACTTTCAATACAATAAAAATAAGAGCATTACAACAAAGATGGCACATACGCAAGGCACATAGAACTGTGCTCGGTAGTGCAGTGAAAATATGTGATAAAAGTGCTCAACTGTCACTTATTTTTATCGACTTCGGAAAAGATGGAAGGCAAAGAAGACCTCGGCAGAATTTGAACTCAGAACGTAAAGACGGACGAAATGCTGCTAAGCATTTTGCCCAGCGGCATGTTAACGATTCAGCCAGCTACTACTACTACTACTACTACTACTACTACTACTACTACTACTACTACTACTACTACTACTACTACTACTTTGTTGTTGGCATCCTTTTGTCTCAGAAGACAATGGAGTTGTGCATAAACTAATCCAGTCTGGTTTTTACATTTCTTGTCCTCTCCAGTTTTGCGCAGGCCTGGGCTAGATGCAAGGAAATCCTGGGTAGCCCAATCGTCAGGATTCCTCTTTCGACCTTGCTGACGTAATAATAATAATAATAATAATAATACCCTTGCAGTGTTAACGTGGGAGAACTTCAGAAAATAGTGTTGCTAGGTTCCGCACACATTTTATGCCGTGTACTCCCCATGAGATGAGGACCTACTGTGACCCTAGGGTCAAGGGATGACCCCGGTTCAACAGAAGACAACGGACTATATTTTGTTTTAAGAATAATAATAATAATAATGGCGATGACGATAATAATGATAATACATTATAAGAACCACAATTACAATAATATAGATAATTATGATGATGATTTGAAAATCATTGTGCTGGGATTCTGAGAGAGAATTAGGATAAAGGAAACTAAAGTAGTAATAAAGAAATAACGGTAAAATGGTTTCCAGCTGCACAGAGTATGTTGATTATATCGGTTGACTGTAAGTCACTAAGTCAAGAGATGTGTTAAGTTATCAAACACAACTAGAATAACATCTTTTTCTGCAAATCGGAAAGAGTTTTTCAGCACTCTGCAAAGTAGTACCCAGGAAACAGTTTCTCCAAAATGGTAGCAAGGCCAAATCTTTTTGGTCAGAAATATAAACACATCACAACAATAATAGTGACTGGATGTCTTTCAGAAGAAAACTTATGCATACACCCAAGCAAGAGAAGACAGTGACATCAAATGAAAAACAAACAAAGTATGCTCAATAGAAAAGGTTTTGTATTTGATGGTTTATAGGGATAAAGGAGGGAGCGACGCGAATTGTGTTACTCTCAGGAATATATGGCTGGAATTATATATTCATATCGACTTATGGAATGAAGAATAAGACTGTTTAAGCGAAGGTGTTTCTCTTCTTCATTTTACTGTACCTAAATTCTCAAGTCACAAGTAACCGGCATTAATTACGGATCATAAATGCCTCAGTGCATCTGATATTAGTGATTAGTGTAATCAGAGTGCAGAGGAGAAAGCTTAAGTTCAGTTTCACCACAGTAGACTGTAATTCGAATACACACACACACAAAATTATATCGAGTAACTGATTAGGAAATAGTAACTGTCACACTCCATTGTTACTTGTATCTACAATGCACTGGTTCACATTGGTCAAGGCTGGTTATATTATTGAAATGTATATGCATGCATGTCTATGTCTCAGATTTACAACCCATCAAGATGACATATATCCAGTTGTATATGGTATGGTTTTAGTAAACTAGTTTTTTTTTCTCTCCTTTCTCTCCCCCTTTCTCTCTCTTTCTCTTTCACACACACACACACATCGGTGTGCATCTTTTCGGCAATATGTTAGTGACAAAAAAATAAAATAGAAACGACGACACACCTCTTAATTTCTTTACGGTCTTTATAGCCGAAATGGTGAATAGATGGCGCATCACATACGTGGTTGTTGCTATGATAGAGAAACACAAGTTGAGTATCTGAAGGACGTTCCAGAAATCACTGAAACACTTCCTTTGCAAGTGTCGAACCGTCTGGATTTTCTGCTCGATGAAAATGATAATGAAAATGACACAAATAATTTCCACAACCAAAATGAAAATCCCGTAATTGCCAGTATACGGATATAATCGAAAAGTGTTTATAATCACGTTAGACGCCATTCCACCCAAGGTCGGAGTTTCAAACATCACCGTGACTGTAGTAAACATGTTGATATTGGGATTGTACAGAGTGAATTCGACAAATATTGCTCTTGTATTATTATCAAGCCAACGTAACTTTATCAGTTCATCAAGTGCTGCCATGGCTCTACTTGGACTTCCAGTCAGATCTTTACAATAACCATTACTACTATAGACAGCCTTTTCTCCTACAATGGGAATTCCGCCAATTTCAGTATAGTGTCGATATCGCCAACCGGAATTTAATGGCAATTTTATTGGTTTGTCTCCGTGTTGTAATTCCTTCCAGCTTGTAGTATAATTTGTCGTATCTTCGGTGTGAAATGAATAATCACGATTGCAATTTTCTCTGGTAGTATAGAATTTTGAGAGAGTATGGCATTTTCCTAAATAAATAGAAAAAAAAGTTAATATTAAATGAACGGCTGGTGTCTAAATACAGAAGAATATGTTACAGTATTTAATCATATTACACCAATTTCAATCATATCAAAAGTTTGTATTGTAGCCGATTAAATTCAATGTATAATCACTAAAAACTGACATTTTAAATAAAACCCGATTAAGTTGACCTGTTAAAATAGAAACCGATTAAGTTGACCTGTTGACCTGTTAAAATAGAAACCAAAATGTAAAATAAACTATGACTGAATTGGTAGAATGTATACAATGTCCGACTAAATACTCCGAAGTAATCAGGTTTGTCTCTCGCTGTATTCTAAATTCTTACAAGGCGAGTTGAATTTTCTATTGTTTATAGCAACAATTGTACTTGACAATGCTACCTACATACAGCTAGGAAGATCGAAAATATTGTGGTTAATTGTCCCATTGACCATGAGTACAACACAGTAGCGGTGATATGGTCATACTGGATGAATTACATACGCCCCGATTGATGTCCGATACCATATCGATTCCATCACTACTAGCTCTTTCAAGATTTAAAACATTTTGGTCAAAATTTAGAATCTTACCTGCACGAACACGCAGCTGTCTCAAACGCACCGGTCCCACACGGTATCCTGCTCCACAGGATAGCATTTGGAAGTCTTGCGGAGTAGCATTCTTACCGTTCGCCAAAGTTGATGTATAGGTCTGTGGTACAACGACTCCTTTGGCCCATTTCCAGAACTGAGCATATCGAATGACCTAAAATTAATGGTGATATATATATATATATTATATATATATATATATATATATATATATATATATATATATATATATTATATATATATATATATATATATATATATATATATCTAATAATATTTTATAATATTTTACTATAAAATTGGATTTAATCCTAAATCTGATTTTTTCCCTGTAAATTTGGATTTATTCCCTAATATTTATTATTATTATTATATATATAATATATATATATATATAATATATATATATATATATAGATATATATATATATATATATACATATATATATATATATACATATATATATATATATATATATATATATATATATATATATATATATTATATATATTATATATATATATATATATATATATATTATATATATATATATATATATATATATATATATATGTGTATTCATATATATTTAATTAGAGGATATGTTAACCTCGTGAAAGGATGGTTGCATCCAAGGAAATACAGGTTCAACACCTAGCATTGTTGGGGAATGAAATTCCCTTAAAACAATAGGTATATATGAAGCATATAGTTAAAAGAAGAAAAGAAAATGGAGATAAGAAGTTAACAATTATTATTAATAAATTGGTCATCTTCGCTTCTTACAGTCGTTTCATTTAATTCTCAATAATTTACTTACAAATTTGTACATTAAATTTGCATTTATGTGAAATGAGCATAATTTCATCAGAGGAAAAAAAAAAGATGTACCTTCAGATGTTATATGCAGACTGTGTCAATTCATTTCAGCTGACAAGTCCGCATATAACATCTCAAGGTACATCATTTTTTTTTCCTCTGATGAAATTATGCTCATGTCACATAAATGTAAATCTAATGTACAAATTTGTAATTAAATTATTGAGTATTAATTGAAACGTCTGTACGAAGCGAAGATGACGAATTTGTTAAAAATAAATAATTAACTTCCTTATCTCCATTTCCTTTTCTTCTTTTAACAATACCTACACACATACACACACACATATACATACACACACATATACATACACCCTCCCCATTTATGCGTATATGAATCAAAGTATACAGTATTATATAGCCATTTCAACCGATCTTACCAGTCGGTTTCGTACTGGATATTAAATAATCGGATATTATAACAACACGGTTAAGTAATACCACGTGCTCTTCGGTAATATATATATATATATCGAAAGCACCCTTCAATGGAATTAACCAGTGTTGTTGCTTTCAACAAGAAAATACAATTGCTTCATATTTTCTCTAGTCATGACTACCGTCTCAATATAACCCCCCAAAATCGCCCTAACCGTTGAGTTTGCTTATAACTGAAGACCTCTCCTGGTGAAATCATGTCTCTAACATAGTAAGAGCTACATCATAAATGTGAGAAAATGCTTCATCCCCAACAATTATTGGCCTTCTAAAAGCTTAAATGAGATCCACTTCGGAATGTTTCTCTCACATCAGGGGCGATGCAGCAGCAGCACATATAGACATCCCAAACAACATCGGGAAAAGGGCCACTGATTGGTATAGATTCACTTAAAGACATAGCATTGTCTCTTCTCTCTGCCATTCTTATTGTTGCTATAATAGTCTTTGATGTTGACTTACAAATGTTCAAAAGGAACGTTAATTACACCGATCATAAGAGAGGCAGCCCTTTGACTCTTCCTCCAGACCCTAACCATTCTTCTCTCTCTTTACACGCACACACACACGCACATGCGAGCGCGCGAACTTGTCATCATTTATTTTGCCCAGGGTACTTATAAAAGTCGTCACCAATAGCTGCTTCTTCTAACGTGTCCCTTCGTTACACACAGCATCCAAAAGCGATTGAGATTATGAAACGATTTTGTTTGTGCAGTTCTGTATGTTGTTTTGGAAACCATCTTGCACAAACTTTACTAAAGCCGAGTTTATTGTGAATGATGTCATTGATGGAATCAGAACTAATTTGTATATTATTTGCTACGTTATCAATAGTCAGACTCACCCTCGTACACTCATGCGCGTGCACACTCACACTCATACCCACAGAAGCACATACATACATGCAAGCATGCATGCATACATACATACATACATACAGACAGACAGACATACATAAGGGATGCACAAAAGGGATAGTGATGCAGGAAAAGCAGTTAAATGTGACAACCGATGAAGACTTTGTGGACTTAACACCGAAGATATCTCACACATCATAAGCAGTTGTCCGAAAATGTCATCACGGTATTATCTATCGATGATACATGATGTTGTAGTCAGGACACTGTATAACGAGATCCGTTGAAAGGGTAACTGCGAGGACTAAGAAATAAGAACCGACAATATGGTGGAAACCATAGCCACTCATAATAAAAAGGAGTACCGGTGGAATGTCCCAGCGAAAACCCCAATAAAATGTAGACACAATAGACCTGATATAATAATTTGAAATGAAGAAGAGAAACAGTGTACAGTTGTGGAAATAAACTGCACAGCGGATGTTAACATAAAGCTGAAGATCAGTGAAAAAGAGATCACTTATGCTGAACTATTGAGAAATCTGCTGTTACTCTACCCATATTACAAGTTCAGGTTTATACCTGTAACTATTGGGACACTGGGATATGTAACACACTGCCTACTTTCCAGAAGTGTATAATTTAAGTATATATGAGCCATGTCTAGATATGCAAATATATGCATGAGAAGACATACACAAAACAAAACATACAAACCTGCACGTATACATACATACATACATACATACATACATACATACATACATACATGCATATTTATACTCCTGAGCGCCATACTAATACAATTGTTTGTTTGTATTCCACCTGCCTTCGTCTTTTGTTTATTTTCATAAAGCTTCCCGTTACATACAAAATTACCCTGTTGATGTTGAAATTCCAGTGAAGGAGCCTTGGGCCTTTCTCTATTGGCAAGAAATCTTGAAATAAAACTGAATAATGACATACATACATACATACATACATACATACATACATACATACATACATCATACATACATACATAAACGTTTATATAAGGTGAAGTGGCAGAGTTGGTACAGAGTGAGAATACTTTGCGATATCAGTTCCAGCTCCTTGGCTCTGAATTCAAACAGATCCATATCACATTGGACTCGTCTAATGTGATGACAACATTGGACTTGTCCAATGTCGCCATCAGTGCAGGATGTGTTCGTGTGTCCAGCGTTTTGATGTTCGACACTTGTGCAACTATTTTCGAAATTTTCGGTTCTTTTGTAGAGAGCCTGTAGCAACAAAACAGGGTCCCCATATTCTGCTGAAAGCCTTCGATGGATTTTGACCTTTGATAGACATTTAACTTTCTTAAAACGGATCACTGGATAATGCTCTTCTTTGAAGAAACTCGAAAGCAGACAGGCCGCATTTAACGTAATAACAGTGACGACATGAATGACGTTTGAAGTGCAGACCTGCACAGTAATGAAGTGATGGAAGTAATGTCACGCGATGCGCGTGCAGCGAATTTTCCCGCCAATAGCAAAAATGGAAAAAGATAATTAATGATTCCTTTTTGTACCTTCATTTTTTTTCTCTGTCTGTTTCTCTCTCTCTCTCTCCCCCTGTCTGTCTACCTCTCTCTCTCTCTCTCTCTCCCTCTGTCTGTCTGCCGCTCTCTCTCTCTCTCTCTCTCTCTCTCTCTCTCTCTCTCTCTCTCTCACACACACAGGCGAACTGATAGGGTTGTTAGATCGTCGGACAGAAAACCTTGCAATATTCGTTCTAGTCTCTGGTCTCGGAGTTCAAATTTTTACAAGACCAACTCTGTTTTACACCCTTCCTGGGACGATAAATAAACTACTCATCTATCACTAAAGTAGATTCTTCTTCTTCTTCTTCTTCTTCTTCTTCTTCTTCTTCACTTTATCTCTCACCTCTCTTCCTATGTCTCTAGTTCAGGAAGAAAAACTATTGTGACCATACTTGGTGAGAGGTGTGCGACAGCGCGCTTCTATAGCTCAATTAGGATTTGAGGGCTCAAAGAAGAAAGAGTATATATATATTGCTACTATGCCACTTGTAAACTGAAGCGTACGCAACTTTTCGAAATTTTGTACTCCTACATTTTGTACATTTCGTATTTGTAATCTTGTGGAAAAGTTCAGAAAGTAGCACACAATGTCAGCTCAGAAACGCAAGCGGACCGAGTTTACGCTGAAGGAAAAGAAGGAGATTATCGATGCTGCGAAAAACGTTATTGTCGGGCCCCTCGTATCATTAGTAATATCTGATACAAGTTACCTCCCCTTGTATTGTCCGACATGTTTCACTCTAGAAGAAATAGCAAAGGAGGTAATGCATAACAAAGAGCCGGTGGAAAGTGAAGACGACGAGGTAATTGTGGAAGAGGAATTAGTTTCGTTTGCAGATGCCCAGAGAGCATGAAGCACTATCCGAAAGTTTATGCAGCAGCAGACCAGCGGAAAACCCAGTGTCATGCAGGCGTGTGATAGGCTAGACAACGAAATGAATGAAATCCGCCGAAAGAAGATGCGTCAGCCGACAATTTTTGAGAGCTTCGGGATTAATTAAAAGCAATCTGAACTTAATAAACTTGGATGTCTTCTTTTTACCATTGCATTGAACTTCTTATTGGCCTTACTTCCTACCCTATGAATTTTTATTCGTATGTTCAGTAAATTTTTGGTTATGTAGTGTTTAGATAACAGACCCTCGGTACTATGCCACTCTCGGTACTATGCCACTTTGGCCCAGTCCCGCAGGGTGGCATAGTAGCGAGTGTTGACTGTATATCAAGTAAATCACTGATAAACTGCAGGAAGATCATAGGTTCAGCGACATATGCCTGGGGTGCTTCTATATTGGTTTCAAAAATGTCAAAAGACAGTCTGTTGACGATAACTTTCAAACATCTCGTTAGAAATGATCTGATGGCGGAAAAGACTCTACAATGTACGCCAAAGTTGGTCATTTTATACTCTCCAGCAATCCTCTGAGATATCTCATCGGTTTATGCACTATCACTTTTTCATGTTCAATAAGGGAAGTGAGTTGGCAGAGTCGTCAGAATTTCTGACAAAATACTTTTCCATAAATAGTTTCAGTTCTTTATGTTCTGCGTTCATATCCCACCGAGCCAATTTATTCAACTATATTCTCTTCTTAAACTAATGTTTTAGTGCCTATATTAGAAACGAGTATTTACAGCAGTTGTTAGACGAATAAGCTGTATAAATGAGAACCAAGGTTTTAAATGTCATTTGTCAATGAAAGCATCACATTGTATTAACCCTTTAACTGCGAAATTAAATTTCATGGTTATTCCAGAAATGATGTTAAATGTCTACAAAAAAAAAAGAAAAAAGATTTGGTATTTGCTGGAAGTCACGTTGCTCGATAAACTTGACAGATTTCAAAAAAAAAAAAAAAATAGTTGTAAATGTGACAAACCTCAATAAAAAGTAGTTTGGTATATAAAACTGTTTTCTGCAGTTACCGGTAATGAAGTTTTAAAGGTTATATCTGCTTTTTGCAGTAAAAGAGTTAAACTGTTATTACTTACTACAATTACTAGCCACATTAGTGACTGTTAAGAGGTGAAGTAGCTAAGTGTTAGGCTATTAGCTTCTTACAGATTCAATGTAGGTGTTTCATTGTGTCTTTAGAAAGAATATTTTATTTTACTTGAAAGATATTATTAAAAGATTAAGTTCTAGCTCATTTGGGAAAGTTATTCGCAAAAAGCTGGACTGTCAACTTTTTCTAAAAGGTAAAAATATTTTTCATCGGTTTATAACAGCATGAAGCTGGAGCTAAAAACTGTATTCTACTAACCCTATTGTTCACAAAGAAAAAAGATAGAAAAAAATTAAGCAACGTCATTTCACATGTCGAACAATTCTGAACTATGCCCCACTATAAAAAAAGTGTCTTGTGAAAAAATTTACTTTGAAAAATAATTTCAGACGGGGTAAGCGGAACTAGGTAGAGTGATAAGAAATGCATCTCTTTCTATGTTCAAATCATACCAGAGTTATTAAAAATTTTCAGCATTCTAGCGTAAAAAAATATGCGTCATTAGTATTCAATCAATAATACATCTACTTCATCCATAGAATGCTTAGTCAATAAATAAATCAATATGTAAAATAAACTACAGTAGTTTCACACCTTCGGTAAGTGTTTCGCTTGAAGAACATTGAGCAATGTGTCTTTGATAATGTACGAACGCGGATCTCGGTTGTTACTTGCCAAAATAATTAGGAGAACCAAATAGGTTAGGTAAAAACACATGTCTTTAATTAGCTGTTTCATCTTTATGTCCGTTAGTCGATTCTGGCGTAGTTTTTCCAGTGCTTCTTTATTTGGAGTATAAATTGGTGTCGCATTTATCGACTCTGAAAATAGAAAGAGAATGCGAAGATGAATAAAAGTTTAACATTTTTCTTCCAAAGTTAGTTTTAATCACTAACTAGTTAACTAATCTTGCAATGCTGGTAGTGAAAATAAATATTGCCAACTTATTTTAATAAAAATAATAAGCATGTAAGCATTTTAATAAATTAATAAACATGTAATGATTAAAAAATTCGCTTTGCAATCGTGAACTTTCGATTCAACAACTCAACATCATGGACAAGTGCTTTTATCACGGATTCAAGTTCACCCAACAATTGAGAGTGAATTTGAGTTGTCGGACAAACTACTGTGTCTATAATTCAATGGCCTATCTTTGACTATATTGAATTCACACAGGTTTGTGGAATACTCAGCCACTAGAAGTCAGTTCAGTGAGTACCTACTTCTTCTTGTCAAGTACGAAAATTTAGGGCCGCCATCATCATTGATGATATAATAAAGGGCAGGTCAGATGAACGGATGTGTGCTGTATACAAACGGTAAGATGGTGCCTCAACCAGATTCATTAGGAACAAAGAACTCAGGTATAAAATATCTTTCGGTAGGTAACTACGTAAGGAGTGTGTGGAGCAGGTAGAGTAGTGGATGAAGTAATTGAAATACAGTATTTGACAGTGGAATGAATAAAGTAATGAGATAGTGAGAGCATGTGACGGAATTACTAAATTTGGGCTAGTCATAAGTAATACGACAGCAACAGTTTTGAGCTCCACAATCGGGACTGACAAGTGAACAAAAGAACCGTCACTATGAGGCTCTATTGTCGACCAACTCAAAAAGAAATAACAGTGACCTTGTTATCACAATAGGTGATTTTAAGGGTCATTCTCAATAATACCATGATCTCTACTTTGGAGGTACATGGAGGCTATGTGTATGGTAAGAGGTATGAGGAAGGATGAAGCATCCTGGATTTCTATGAGGCAAAAGACCTAACCAACTGCAACACTAACTTCGGGAAAATGGCCAGCCACTTGGTCATCGACCAATTAAGTAAACACACAAGCTGGATAGACTTTATTTTCACCTGGGAAACAAGATGATAGATGGTGGAATATACTAAGTCTTTTCGTAGTGAAGAATGTAACACTTAACATAAATTAGTGATTACTGACTTGAGAGAAAGCGTTAGAACAAAAGACACAAATAGTCTGGAGAAAGAAGGTACGGAAATTGAAAGATCTCTCTGCTTGTTCTGTTCATTATAGTCCTCAAGGTCGTCGACATACAGAATTTCCCACACTTGTCAGTGGGAACCGCTGATGTAGACGACTTAGTTCTCAGAGCTGAATCTGTCGAAGATTCAAGCTAGAAGCAAAGCTTATAATCGAGACGCCTCGCTGTAAGCCCTGCAAAGAGCAAAGTCATTGGTAAAAGACAGAACTCTACTGCCATTTGCAAATTTGGCATGCTTGATATGCAGAAAAAGAGTAAGTAAGAATTCCAAAACGTGTAAACAACGTAAAGTGTGGATGCACAAGAGGTACAGTGAAATTAGAGACACTTTGACAGAGAAGGAAGGCTACCTATGTGATCTACTGAATGTTCTACCATTTCTACCAGTCAGCCGTCCTTGAGTGGTGTTTTATTCATCGTCCACGGAAGTATGGAAGGCAAAGGGGACAATAGCGGGATTTGAACTTAGATGGTAAGGCGCCTGAATAAATACTACACGTCTAAAAACACTGCCAAATCGCGTGCGCGTGCACACACACACACACACACACACACACACACACACACACACGCTCACATTTGCGCGAACAAGCATTGAGTATGTGCGTTCGATAATATTTACAAGCCAAGCGCTGCTTCTAAATCATATTTGAATGTATATATGTGTAAGTGTGTATGTGTGTATATATACTCTTTTACTTGTTTCAGTCATTTGACTGCAGCCATGCTGGAGCACCGCCTTTAGTCGAGCAAATCGACCCCGGGACTTATTCTTTGTAAGCCCAGTACTTATTCTATCGGTCTCTTTTGCCGAACCGCTAAGTGACGGGGACGTAAACACACCAGCATCGGTTGTCAAGCAGTGCTAGGGGGACAAACACAGACACACAAACACACATTGGTCGGGCCGGGGCTATAGCAGAATACACTTGCCCAAGATGCCACGCAGTGGGACTGAACCCGGAACCATGTGGTTGGTTAGCAAGCTACTTACCACACAGTCACTCCTGTTTGTATATATAAATATTTACCTAAATATATGCATATATATACTTATACACACATATATATATATACACACGTACGCACGCACACACGTAGCCCCCCTTCACATGCACACACATACATATAGGCACACACGCATACATATAGAACGTGGACGTTAAAAGAAGATGATGCGTATGTATATTTACGAAAAATGAAAATGTATATAAATTAGCTACTAGCAATGGGTAATAATTACTACGGGTAATAATTAACATATCCAACTTAAATTGGGTGCGTTGTCTAGATCGGCTTTAAGCTGCTATTAAAGTCTACAGATATAATATCTTATCTTGACGGCACGTGATCATTAAGCACTGATTATATCGGTTGACGAAATAATCGTCTGCCCTGGTGGACGTTACTACTGTACCACTTAATTCCACCGTTTGTGCGGATCATCAGCGGCAACTCAACCTCACACCGAATGCCAGAACGAAAATCAGTGGAAGCGATATCTCTCTATATATAAAGCTGAAGTTGTCTGTGTATGGCAGGTTTGGTAGCCTTCAACTAACACTATCTCCTCCGAGACCCTGCGGTGCAAGTTGACCAAAATTGAGAGTATGATAGAAGAAGGCTTGCTCTTCCTTCCGTAGAAGAAAAAATTCAAATCGGACCATGTTAACACCAAAAATTATTTACATCAAAAAGGTGCATTTTTTTTCTATGAAAATCCCTACTTTTTACGATTTTTTGACTGCTGTGTCGCCATTTTCCCGTGTATTTCAACCAGAAAAATGCTCACTTAAAGAGAATAACAATCTACATAATGCAAAATATTTACTTTTCAAAAATTCTAATTCTAAAGGGTCGAAACAAACCCGAGCAACGCCGGGCGATACTGGTCAAACAGCCAGTGGTGTCGCAAAAAGCCATATCTCAGAACGTTAGTAGCAGTTGAAAGGTGATCTAGACAAAACATCCAATAATAATTAGCTTATTATTATCCGTTACAGTTGCTGCAGCTGTCGCTAATAGCTAATTTATTCGTAGCCCGCCGGCTTTTTGCGACACTACTGGCTGTTTAGCCATCATTATATTATATCGGTCAGACTAAATTTTTGTTCTGACATTCGGTGCGAGTCTGAGCTGCCACTGATGATCCTCAAAAACAGTGAAATCATGTGATACGGTAGTACCATCCACCGGTACAAATGATTATTTCACCAGCCGATATAGTTAATGCTTAATGAGCACGTGTCGTCAACATGGGATGGTATTTTTGAACGTTAATAGTAGTTAAAACGCGATACAGACAACGCATCCAATTTAAGTTGGATATGCTAATTATTATTCGAATACACATACACAATATTGTATTCATTTACAGCTTTGTAGACTGGAGCAACCTGAAAAAAATACTTTGATCAAACCCAACGACACTACACGCCGATCAGTCCCAGAATTGAACCACCACCAAACATTTTAACCACTTGGCCACTGGGCTTCACCTGCACATAGAACTATTTAATGTATTAACTTGTGTTCTGAATGGAGATATTCGTGATCAAACGTGAAACATTCTATATGTACCTTTCTCTGGTTGATAATCTACTAATTCCTCATCGTTGTGAAGGTCAGTGACGATACGAACTCCAATTTGATCGTTACCAATAGGGCTTTTGGCACCATCAAGACGTTCCTGTCCTTTCTTTTCCTCGTAGTTTTCTTCTTCGGGTTTTTTCAACAGCAACGAAGTAATCAAAGACAGAATAACAATCTATAAGGAAACCAACAAGTTTAGCTAAAATAGTAGTATTCATTGTAAAATATATTGTAATTCTTCTATTTTTTTTTAGAAGAGCAGGAAATAAAAGAATGAGTGACAGTTCAGTATGTATGTATGTATGTATGTATGTATGTATGTATGTATGTATGTATGTATGTATGTATGTATGTATGTATGTATGTATGTGTGTGTGTGTATGTATATATGTATGTATGTATGTATGTATGTATGTATGTATGTATGTATGTATGTATGTATGTATGAATGTATGTATGTATGTGTGTATGTATATGGAGTGGTCATCAGGTCAGGATGAAGGATTCAAGGATGCCAAAACAACTCTTTTATGGAGAGTTAGCTAAAGGAGAACGACCCCCACATAAACCAAAAAAGAGGTATAAGAACTTGCTGAAGGCTTCCTTAAGAGATGCTTGCATATCTCCTGACACATGGGAGAGCATAGCTATTGATCGTAGCGGGTGGAGAAGGATTGTGCACGAGGGGACAGCTACTTTTGAGAAATCTCGAGTTGCGCGTGAGAAAGTAAGGAGGGATGTCAGGAAGGGCATCGCTGTTACACTTCCAGATAGGAAGTGTCTTCCTATGATGCTAACATGCAGTGTCTTTGCAAGACCCTGCCTCAGTAAAGCTGGACTCAAGAGTCATCTTTGTAGTCATAAAGCGAGACAGATGAGTGACAACCTGGCCACTGGTGGTGGTGTTACACACCATCCTAATCATATCTGTCAGGCATGTAGAAGAGAGTGTAATTCGGTAGGAGGACTTAAACGATATGCAAAGTTACATGAAGCCCAGTTACAACTACAGCCGGCTATTACCGGTAAAGGTTTTAGCTGCCAATTCTATTCAAGACATTGTAGATCTTTTGCTGGGCTAAAAAGTCACATTCGATCACAGCACTAATAACAGTTAAGCTTCGTGCAATGGCCATACTCGATAACGAGGGGGTAGCCTTCATATACTTACGTACGTATGTATGAATGTATGTACTGTTGTCATTGTGTTTAATGTCTACGATATGATAATTTGCCAGTTCCTCTACGAGATGACATGTATATATACACACACACAGGCAGACACATATGCAGTAAAGCATAAGTGGTGTAGTATAGTACTGCATTGAAACAAATCACTGTTAATGAGTCGACGGAAATATTATATGTAGAAACAAGTTGCTCACATCTATGCATACAATGTCGAGCAAATCATTTAGATGTATTCTTTATCACACACACACACACACCACACACACACACACACACACACACACACACACACACATACACATACACACACACACACACACACACACACGCATGCACACACACATACACACTCGGGTGGGCGCATATTTAAGTAGTGTAATGTGTGTTAGAATGACGAGTCTGGCCTTGCGGAACGAGTATATTCTTAATAGGAGCCTTTAAGTCAGGAAATACAGGCTGGAGACGGTATTTGTTCTCGACAGTAATAGTAAATGGGAATTTGGGAGGGTTCCTTGTTTGGTCCCCAAATTGCACTCGCCATATTGGGACGTTTCATTTTCTTTTCTTTAATCGTTCTATTGCTTTTCACAGCTGTTCTCTCATAACTAAATCTGCGTAAACCCGTACCGATTTTCTAACCTTCTCTCGTAATATTTCCTCATCTATCATTCTTGAGACATAAAAGAACTTGCTGTTGCCTTTCTTAGTGCGTTGTAAGGCGGCGAGCTGGCAGAAACGTTAGCACGCCGCGCGAAATACGAAGCCGTATTTCGTCTACCGTTACTACGTGCTGAGTTCAAATTCCGCCGAGGTCGACTTTGCCTTTCATCCTTTCGGGGTCGATTAGATAAGTACCAGTTACGCACTGGGGTCGATATAATCGACTTAATCCATTTGTCTGTCCTTGTCCGTCCTCTCTGTGTGTAGCCCCTTGTGGGCAGTAAAGAAATAGGTATTTCACCCGTCTTTACGTCCTAAGTTCAAATGCCGCTGAGGTCGACTTTGCCTTTCATCCTTTCGGGGTTAATAAAATAAGTACCAGTTGAACACTGGGGTCAACGAAATTGACTAGCTGTTCCCCCCAAATTTCAGGCCTTGTGCCTATAGTAGAAAGATTATTATTAATGCGCTGGAAAGCGGCGAGCTGATGAAATTGTAAGCGGGTTGGGTAAAATTTTGAGGGGCATTTCTTCTGGCTCATTCTGAGCTGAAATTCCGCCGAGGTCGACTGTACCTTTCATCCTTTTGGGATCGATGAAATAAGTATCAGTTGAGTACCGGGCTCAATGTAACCGACTTGCTTCCTCCCCACAAAATTGCTGATCACGTGCCAAAATTTAAAAGAATTATTAATGCTTTGGAAAAAATGCTCAAGAGCGTTTCTTTTGGCTCTTTACGGCCAAAGTTCATATCCAGCCTAGGTCAGTTTTTGGTTATAAGAGTCGATAAAATAAAGCACCAGTTAAGTACTGGTATCTCTCTTTCCTTATTATTATTGTTGTTGTTGTTGTTGTTGTTGTTATTATTATTATTATTATTATTATTATTATTATTATTATTATTATTATTAGTAGTAGTAGTAGCAGTAGTAAGGTGACGAGCTGGCAGAATATTTAGCACACTAAAAATGCTTAGCGGCATTATGTCCGTATTTACCTTCTGGGTTCAAATTCCTCCGAAGTCGACTTTGCATTTCATCCTTTCGGGCCCAATGAATTAAGTACCAGTCAAGCACTGGGGTCGATGTAACCGACTAATCACCTTCAAAGTTTCAGGCCAATAAGTAGAAAGGGACATTATTATTTAGTACTTGTTGTTGTTGTTGTTGTTGTTGTTATTATTATTATTATTATTATATTATTATTATTATTATTATTATTATTATTAGTAGTAGTAGTAGTAGCAGTAGTAAGGTGACGAGCTGGCAGAATATTTAGCACACTAAAAATGCTTAGCGGCATTATGTCCGTATTTACCTTCTGGGTTCAAATTCCTCCGAAGTCGACTTTGCATTTCATCCTTTCGGGCCCAATGAATTAAGTACCAGTCAAGCACTGGGGTCGATGTAACCGACTAATCACCTTCAAAGTTTCAGGCCAATAAGTAGAAAGGGACATTATTATTTAGTACTTGTTGTTGTTGTTTTTGTTGAAGTAACTGGACTTAGCCAGAAATGAGTTATGAATGATATGGAATGTAAACAGATACACACACACACACACACACACACACACACACACACACACACACACGCACACACGCACACACACGCACACACACACGCACACACACGCACACACACACACACGCACACACACACACACACACGCACACACACACACACACACACACACACACACACACACAATCACACACTTACCTTAGTTGGCTGTATGACCGTGATACTCTCTCCCAGCGACATGAACATAGATGTCAACCAAGCGTTGGACTTTTCTTTACCCCATTCCATGCTATAGGAAAACGTTAAAAATGCTGATGTTCCGATATTGGCAAAAACCAGCAGCCAGCCGATGTAGATGCAACCATGAGGTAGGCTGTCTTTCGAACACGTTGCCTGTTTCTTCGAAGACATTGTTTCTTTACTGAAGTTATAAGTTTCCCTTATAGAATCAATCTCACTGTTTGAAAAGTGTGATGGCATTGGAAAAGCCGGCGATAGAGCTTGAAATTGTGCTTGATTGTCTTCACACAGAACTGTGGGTGTCCTGGAATATAATGCTAAAGTAGCCCTTAATTGTTCGGCCATTTTGACATCTAAGCTACTCTTAGCTTTCTCAGGTAAAATATTCGGAGTGTTTAACTGGTTGGTATTCGGTTGCTGCTTCGTCTGTTCAAGTTGCTTTCCCCAGATGCTGCGAACTAAATTGGTTTTGGGCCTACTTTTTCTGAATAGCTGGTCTACAGCAATGTTAACTGGGAGTACAATCAAACAGCTTATGAAACTGATATATAAAGCCTGTAAATTGATAGATGCCGATCCTACTATGGTGACCTCATATTTGCTTTTTGTAGCTTCTGAACCACTTTTGTAGAACACTGCATTGGCAAGCATGGTCATTAGTACCACGGAAAGTATCGAAGAAATTCGCTGTACACGTGTGAAATTACTGCGAGTTGGACGCATGAAAACAGACAACCAAAGATGGTCATCGGAGAAACTCTTGTGAGTTTTGGAGAAGAACAAATTTTGGAAAGTTTTAATATCTTGAGGGGCGGCCATTGGTAAAACACGCTCGATTAAACCATCGTCATATTCCACAGCCAACCAACGATTACATAGGAAAACATAACTGGCAAAATAAAAGTAAATAACATTAAAATCAACGGCAACAGCTTCATGTACAAAACTTCAAAGAAAGAACTTACAATACAGATATGATATCGTTACTATGTAATATAGATATAATATTCTGTCTATTTCTGATTGAGAGAAAATCGTAGCTGGACGCACCATTATAGACCAGTCTAACAGCGATATGGTTGATTGGTCGTATCAGTCAATGAATGCTACATTCTCAAAGGCCTAGTCTGCTTACTTGTAAATCGGCACAAGAGGAGATCGAGTTCAATGCTATAAAATTGGGAGTGTTTCGATGATTTATAGTTTCGTTGCAGCCACCATTTGTCAGTATTTGCTCGGGTCGTCCTGGGCAACCCTTCTCCGAGCAGTGTACCAGTCAGTTCCTTCCCATCTCCGTGAAATACTTCTTCGTCTGTGATGACCATGAGACATGTGGCTGACCAACACAGGCCGTCACCTCAACCAGATCCTCAGAGAAGAGGAAACGGTACGCAGGATCCAACACGGAAAATCGAGCAAAATGACCAGTCTAAATTGACGACCACGGTGGAAAAGAAATCTGACCAATGTTAACTCTTAATCCAGTGAATCGTCCTTGTATCAAAGGAGTTCAGGTGGCTCTTGAAAGCCCCGGACAGTGTCCAAGTATCGTAACTATAGAGCAAGACAGCGGGTACCAGAACTTAAGGACTCGAACTTTTCCTCCTGCTCAGATATCGGCAGCACCAAACAGCCTTGGCTAGTGAGTCCACAACTGCACCTGCACGTCAAAGTCTTTTTAGAACTTCGGATTCGCTGTTAATGCTGCTATAGATCACACTGCCGAGATAAATTCTGAGTTAAAATTTTTCTACAGGTAAAATTTTGCGATAGAATGGCATTTCATACTGGTGAGATATAGTTGCCATTGATTCATTTCATACCTTGAAAACTAGAATAAGCATTTGAATATCGAGCATGCTTTCGGTACATGTATTTTATTAAAAAAATATGATAAAGAGACAGAGAAAACAAACAACGCTGCTAGAGTGAGGAAGATCTTCGAATATGACCCCCCCCCCCATCGCATGAGAAATTTTCCAATTACCACTGATTATCTCTCATGAATTGGGGACAGGGATTCTTTGCTTGAGCTTAGTGAACTACCGCGGGATGGATTGTTTTATCCCAGCTAGTGGTCAATAATCAAAACCAAACATCGGATCAAAAAGCAAAGCTGATCGACAAAATTAGGGCACTAAGGTCTAATGACGAGTACACAAGTAGCTCCCTGTTATCGCGTCCAGGTTCATATAAAAACTTGATCTAAGCACTACAAACTAAAAAAAACTATACTTGTTAATTATATTGCATTCCTACTGTTTTTAACAGAGAGCTATATATATTTACGACAAGGTACTTATTTACGACAAGGTACTTATTTACTTAGATAGTCTGGCCACGAGCATACTTCGGTGACGAGTTTTGACTTTTCTCAACCATTACTCAACCACTAGGATTGTCTTCCGATATTTTATCATCTTTATGAAATAGCATGGTAAAGCAAATTAGTTGGCTGCAGCTAGAAGGTGTGGTTAATTGAATAAGGAGACCACTGTTTATAATTAAATAAATTAATTAATGAAAGCAAGTAAAATGTTATGGATGAATTTTGATTTTACGTTTTAGATGACTGTAAATCTTTAACGTGAACCTTCCGAAGGTACCAACTTTCATGCTCTCCTTTTCCAGAGGCATCATGCCAAATTCGAAGATAAGTTAATGGACCAAGAGATTTTGGTACTCCTAGCAAGTATGAATTGATGCTACCGCGACTAAAGACCTATAAATTAACATAAAAAAAAAACGGAATTAATTTTCAAAAGAAAACAGGATTAGGTAAAAACATAACCTCCTTCCTTGGCGGAGGTAAAAATATAGAATTAAATAAAGAAAAGTAACATGATAAAAAAAGGAAATATATATAATGAGTGTTCAGGTAAAATTATATTAGTTTAAGGCAAAGGTTACTAGAGTAGAAGGAAAACTGGGTAAATTATTTATTCTCCGAACAATTCTGTTTTTCAATCCAACTAATGTATAAAGAGGATCATTACTACAACTCCGGTACGTATGATGAAGCAAATCTCTCGCTCAAAGGGTCATAATGATGAGAAGTCAAGATTTGTCTCTCTTACTTAACGAAATAAGTACTATATTAGCCTTAATTGATACTGTTTTTGTTCTGTGCATAATTATTTATAATCAACCTTTTATTGCTTTCTTCAATAAATGTTTACACTAACCTAGTTTAAGGTTAATGTTAAATAATTTATTTCACTTTGTGACTGATATTAGTTAGGAAAAGAAAATTGAAGGGATGGATTCAAAAGCCTACAGTATTTAATTTCACCTCTGAATTTTGAGTTAAAATTCTTCCCACCGAAATCGATATATATAAAATCAGAGTTTACTTGAACCGTTTAACCTACTCTCGACTCACCATCAGTTTGGTGCAAATGTAAGCAACCAATATTCAACTGAAATTTCTAAGATTTAATAATTGAAAGGAATTAGTTTGAAGATTTGGAGGGACATTGAGGTGATTGCAGATGTAAAGAGAAAGAATGTAGGTAGGAAAGTCTTTCTTACTGGATTTGGGAAGTTAAGCTTGGGAAGATAATAGATGGGGAAAGTTGGAGAGCGCATTGGCCATCATAGTAATAATGGTCATAGGAGTAAAGAGCGCATTGACCATCTTAGTAGTATATATAAGAGAAAGTGAAAGAGGGAGAGGGGAGGGTCAGAATTAGGGAAAGACTGGGAGGGTCAGAATTAGGGAAAGACTGGGAGGGTCAGAATTAGGGAAAGACTGGAAGGGAAGAAGCGGGAGGGAGAGTGGGGTGATGTGACATTAAAAAATTATTTCTGTTTAGTATCACAATCAAGATTTATGAATGCTCGAGACTACTGGGATGGAGATATTAACGTTAATATATCTTACCAACGTGCTTGTTAAACTAGGGAATATAAATGAATATACAATTGCGATATTAGCATTTTGCTATTTTAACAAAGGTTGCGCTATTAAGACAAAACCATACGTAGTCTTGATTTAAATATACTTTGGGCTAAATGCAAAACCTGAAATAAAATTCGTTGTAAAATAACCTTAGTTGCAAGAAGGCATACATAATAAATTATCTTATATATTGTCTGGCATGATTTATATAAAAACATCAACAGATTGTTGAAGAAATCTTGCTTCTTACTTTTGACTCCTTCTCGTCCACCAGCTGTCTGATACCTGTGTCACCAAGCTCTCCAGTAAGTACAAAACCGATGCGGGATAGTGTGCCCGCCCCTTTGCGCACTCCTGTAAATACGGTTATTGTGTAAAAATAGCAATCGTTTGCCTTGTTGCTCTTCAAAGGGACTACTCCCCACTGTTAAAAGAGAAAAAGGAACAAAATGCAGAAGGTTTACAAATTAGTTCATAAGATTTTATGAAACTATAATAGAGACCTTAATTCTATATTTTTAATGAAATTAACTGGGTAAACACGCTAAAGAGACTGTAGTGATTGAATTATAGATCGATAAAATGTAAATTGAAGAAAAGTGACGATTTACAAGAGAATTGTTAAATAATATGAAGAATTTTGGAATCATAACCAAATAATCGGGAAAAAATTACTTCAATCTATCAAGACAACAAGTATTGACAGCATCACTCTCGTTACCCCCAAACAGAAATAACTCTTAGCTTCAGAACACTTTCCAATTATTTTCCTGCTTTTTGTTTCTAATTATGTAGAGCGTACGTGTGTGTGTGTGTGTGTGTGTGTGTGTGTGTGTGTGTGTGTGTGTGTGTGTGTGTGTGTGTGTAGACAGACACAGGGTCACATATTGTTATAATTTGGGCAGTTTGGTTACATGTTGATTTGTGTTCAACTGTACAGAGCTTTGCCTTTGGCATCTGTCCTTTGCTGCGGAGTGATTCGAATCTGTTTGAAGGAAACCGAACGGAAGCTTGCCAGAAAAAAGTATGCAAATACATATGTGTAGGAGTGTAGTTTCACCGGCATACAGTGGAAAAGATACAAACATCGGCGGGAAAACTAATAAACAGGTGATATTTGCTTGTCCTCTGAGCATCATAAATGCAGTGAACTAATGATTGATTTGTTGGAAACCTGAAAATAACGATGATGTTATTTGCAGAACGTGATATATCACACAAAAACATATACAAAATAACACTTGGTGAAAAGCTTAGTAGTCTTTCAAATATAACCGTGAAGAAGAAGAAGAAGAAGAAGAAGAAGAAGAAGAAAGAAGAAGAAGAAGAAGAAGAAGAAGAAGAAGAAGAAGAATAAGAAGAAGAAGAAGAAGAAGAAGAAGAAGAAGAAAGAAGAAAGAAGAAGAAGAAGAAGAGAAGAAGAAGAAAAGAAGAAGAAGAAGAAAAGAAGAAGAAGAAGAAGAAGAAAAGAAGAAGAAGAAGAAGGCTTACAATTTTGCACGGCTCACCTTAAGAAGATCGCGTTTGTCTTGACGTCGAGCCCAAATGATGAGCATAAAATATAGAGAGAATACTGAGCAAAGCATAGCCAGAACAGCAAAGTTATCCTTTATCTTCTCATCCAAATTGAGAAACACAGTGTCAAAGTTAATTTTGTTGACAGGGACGATGAAATCTGCCCCGAAAGACGTCAGGTGATTGCATAGACAGCGTGTGTATTTTCTTGTAGACTCAGGACTCACCTGATGGAGATGAAATGAAAGGAGGCGATTGAGTAAACAAAGTTGTGATGATGAATGAGCTTAAAATGTTCGTACTGACGCTGATGTAAAACAGCAACAACAATGACAACTGCACCTTATGTTGGGTGATAAATTTTGTATTGAATTTCCTTTAACTATCATCATACTTATTATTTATGGGAGACCTTCAAGAAAAGTTCGATAAGATCGGTTGCCTCGAGCAATGAAATAGTTAACGTTTAAGTTTTCTTACTCTTCATCTGGGAGTGAGGAATATAGAAAACATGTCGCAAACTAGTAAATTATTCATGGGACATTCGTTCCAACTATTCACGTCAGTTATCTTCGATAGCTTCCCTGTTGATAGCTGTGTAACAGAACAACAATCAATGACAACGAGAATAGCTACTGGAACAATAGTAACAACAGTCTTTAACAATAATTACCTGTATAGAAGTTTGCATTAATGATTTCATTGTGTGATATTGTATAGTAACTAACATTCATTTCTGTTATGATTATTTTGTTGTCTGGGGAGAGTCATTCTCTTTTAGTGCCTTATTATTTAACACATTCACCGGTAAAGTTTCCACTCATTTACTTATTTATTTTTTAAAAAAATTTTCGTTGCGTCTTGAAACCTTTTCAATAGTCGTTGAGAGTCAACGACTAATGAAAATTTTAGGAAAAATGAATAAGTAAATGAGTGGAAACTTTACCGGTGAGCGTGTTAAATAATAAGGCACTAAAAGAGAATGACTCTCCCCAGACACAACAAAATATGCTTCAACACACAAACTCGCATAAAGGATCAGTTATGATTATTTTACTATCTAGAATCTGCCATTTTGAAAACTTTACTTGGTTAAAATATAAAGAAAATCGTTCAAGGCTTTTTCGATACCCCCAAGTTTGGTGGAACGAATGCCGAAAGTTATCCTTTGATCTGATACCTGTCCCGAATGCTTGCAAGACAGTAAATCGGTGGGTTAGATGGTGATGATGTTAAACCGGATAACGGATTATGTCTACCACACAGAACAGGAACAGTCTCCACCACGGACTTTCGCACACTTTACATCAACTAAATTTCACTTACACAAATCTTGAGTCGACTCAATGCTATGGCAGAAGATACTTGTTTAAGGTGCTATGTTGTGGGATCGAATTCAAAACCACGCAGCTTTGAGGCGAATTTCTTTACAGCTTTAAGCCGAAGCCAGAAAGAAAAGTTTCGCAACCCTTCGACTTCGTTGTTCAACTTTATGTTAGTCCTGATTAAGGATACGTGGGATCAAAAGCATTCTAAATATATCTTTTATTCAGACTTAGTACATCTAACAATACATTTTTATTTTTAAAGAGCGTTGGGTGTGGTTTGAAGCAGTTCTGCCTGATATTTCTTGCATGTCGAGCGATTGTTTAGTGGCATTCTCAGTTTAATACATAACATCTTAAAAACAAGATGTCTTTTTGCTATTTTAAAGACTTTTTATTATAGTTAAAGACCTAAATTTTAGGCTAACGCAATGAAGAGGATCACTCTTAGAAACACCAATTTGAAGTTTGAGTCAAAATTGAGTGACTGCACAATCTATTTCTATCTGCATGTTTATGATCCTGGACCTAAGATAGAAATTGTCTGCGGACTGTATTTATGGAACATCTAGAATAACATCAAAAACAATTCTATACTACCGTGCAAAGTCGGATACCATCTCTCTCTCTCTCTCTCTCTCTCTCTCTCTCTATATATATATATATATATATATATATATATATATATATGTATGTATGTGTGTGTGTGTGTGTTGTGTGTGTGTGTGTGTGTGTGTGTGTGTGTGTTTACTATCAGCAAAACCTATATACGGTTTCCGATAGCAAGTAGTCATCTTTGAGAAGAAAATTAACACACACACACACACACACCTTAATCTTTACTAAACATCCACTATTCTACAATATTCTACACTATACCTGATTTTAGGCATTATAAACATCAGTTCGAATTAGGAAAAAAGCAATTGGACAGTGCTTGAACCGCGTAGCTGATTCTTGCCGGGCGACTGCATTAGCGATTACATTTCAGAACAGATGCCCTTTTCTGCTCTTTTAACTGCACTATTATATCTCCACAAATATTCTGACTGTTTATTATATATTTTGTCAGCCACTTAACGCTAAAGAAATAGTAATATAGCGATGTTTGCGATGAGAGTTAACCCACATACTTTAAAAACGGGAGCATCTTCATGGTCATTAGATCTAGTAGAAATAGCAACTAGATCGTCCTTAAATCATGTCATACTGTTTAGGATAATATGATCTCAGTTATGTGTGAAAAAAAAAAAAGATTTACGAACCAATTATGTCAGGCAGTTGGCAATATAAACGTTTATGTAAAATTCCTTACCCTGCACCCCTTGGTCAACCATTTCTCTTGTTTGACGTCCCAGAAACGACACCCAGATACAATAAACCGAAACTGATAGCTCGGAAAAGGGTCAGCAGTGATATTTTCTTGAGCCATTTCAGCTGGAGCCATTTCTAAGGCATCATAATAATCATCAACCGATTGTTCAGTGAGTTCCGCTAGAATGAAAATAAATGAATAATACAATAGCATGTGGTAAGCAGCACAAAGAATCGACTATTCGGTCCCACCTTTACACAGTATTACGTGTTACTAGAAACAGTACAAATGAGATGAATTTTTCTTTCATATTAAATATTTACGACAGAGAGAGAGGGAGGCTCACAAACATCTGAATCTTAAACCACCCTTTACTCTGTGCCTTGTAACAATGAAACTACTGTTATTTATTTTACTTATATAAGGTTATTAGCTTATTACATTTCTTATTATCACAAGCAGTGAACAGACACTCATCAAAAGATAAGCGATAGTGAGTTTCAGAATCACCTTGCATTATAGTGTCCAATGGAGACACGCACGCACGCACGCGCACACGCACGCACGCACGCGCACACGCACGCACGCACACACACACACACACACACACACACACACACACACACACACACACACACAACACGCACACACACCACACACACACACACACACACACACTTTCTCATGGTGTTTGCTGTTGAATGAATTTGTGATAAAATACCGGATTACCGGCCAAAGAATGGACAGTTCGTATACTGTCAGATGCGCTGCGCTATGTACCTGATCAAGACATTTAATTCTCAAGGTGACAAAGAAATGTTTCGCTTGCTATATATTTAGAATTACACGGACAAGCGCGAGTAAGGTATTAAATACGTACAAAATGGTCTTATTCCTATAAAATAAGTTCCGTTTCCCAGTTGTTTCACTTGCTCAGAAGTAACAAACACTGTGTAATCAGAGTCAGATGTATTCTGGTCATTGGATGGTTGGATTGGTACAGTGAAAAATAAATCATATTCTGTGTCTGTTGGTGGAAGCTTGTGACGTATTAACACATCTAGGCTGACATTGGCGGATTCTGGTTTGACTAATAATAATAAACTATTCTCTACTGTTGGGACTTCCAATGAATGTATTGATATGCTTTTGTTGAAAGTTGAATTCAGGGTCACTGACGAAAGGGGTGAGTCATATTTGACCTCGATGTCAAAGGAAATATCTTGAGAAATGTTGGATACTTGTATGGTTGATCCATCTGAGCTGTACAAATCGAGAGACACGACATCCGAGTTTATGTACATTGAAGTTGGATCCCACCTGTATGGATTCGATTTAGCACGAAGAAACTACAAGAAATGAACAAGAAAGTTTACTGAAAAGTATAAACTGAACATTTATAACGGAAGGACCATTTTGAGCTAAATTCCACACACTATCAACCAGAGGCGTGACTAAATTAGGGGGAGCGAGCACATAAAAATTGGTGCCGTGACACATACCAATTTTTAACTAATTTAGTTATATGTAATTGTATTGGAATTCATTAATTTCATCCTTCAGTAACAATGTTATTATGTATGAAACTTACAACTACTGATATAAGTGTGACGTAAAAAGATGAAATTCTACAGGATCGTCCAGTGCCGAGAAGTCATGTCAGGGTTTATTTTGGTTCTTCAGATGCCAATGGCTACCGGCATATCACAGAAGGCTGAACAGACAGTTCAAAAACACGGGAGATTGGTTAAATAAATTAATGATTTCAGAAAGTTCTTCCAAGACCATACGATTAACAAAAACAAACAAAAAAAGGTTTGACTTCTATCGCACAGGTAAACTAAAGTGTTAGAAAAAATTGTTGAAAAGGCGCCAATTTTGAAAAATGTGCTCAGTGGGAGTGGTCGCTCCTCTTGCTCCCCTACCAGCCATGCCAATGGCACCAACTTACCTGAGTGTGTTCAGCTATGTATTATGAAACTCCAAATTAAAAGACATTAGTTTTATGCAATGCTTACATTAGTTTTCATTAATATATGAAAAATGAGAATAATATCTGAGACAGTTGATGCCTTTCATATCCAATGTCTTCATAGGCCAGCTTAGAAAACGAATCTCTGTTTTCTTCCTTGCCTGACACCAACCGCTCTAATTGGCGAGAATTAATTAGTGTTATTACTAGGTATATGGATGAAAAGCATAGAAAGATTCAGTCTTTGATGACCCAACAATGGAATCAACAACAACAATAACCCCAATAATAACGTTTTATAACATCAGAAATTTGGGATTGAGTATCAGCATTTTAATCATTCCATTCCTCTGGTACTATATTTTACCACTCATAAGGAGCAAAGGCAAAAATCAACCTCTGCCAGAGTTGAATTTATAACTAAATGGGAGTAATTAGAGATGGCAAAACATTTTGTCCACCTAAGCGGAATTTGAACACTGAACGTAAAGCCGGAAGAAATGCCGCAAATCCTTTTACTTGGTACGCTAACGATTCTGTCAGCTCACCGCACTAAGAACAACAACAATAATAATCCTTTCTATTATAGGCACAAGGCCTGGAATTTGGGGGAGGGAGAAAGTCGATTACATCGACCACAGTGCTCGACTGGTACTTATTTTATCGACTCTTAAAGGAGGAAATGTAAAGTCGACCACAGCGGAATATAACAACAGCAATAACAATAATAATCCTTTCTACTATAGGCACAAGGCCTGGATTTTGTGGGAAGGGGGACAGTCGATCGCAATTGGTATTTAAATTGTCGACCCCTAAAGGATGAAAGGTAAAGTCGACTACAGCGGAATATAACAACAGCAGCAACAACAACAACAATGACAACAATAACAACATCAACAATAATAATAATAATAATCTCAACTGGTATTTAATTTATTGACCCCGAAAGGATGAAAGGCAAAGTCGACCTCGGCAGAATTTGATCTCAGAATATGGCAGACGAAATACCTATTTCTTTACTACCCACAAGGGGCTAAACACAGAGAGGACAAACAAGGACAGACAAATGGATTGAGTTGATTATATCGACCCCAGTGCGTAACTGGTACTTAATTTATCGACGCCGAAAGGATGAAAGGCAAAGTCAACTTCGGCAGAATTTGAACTCAGCGCAACGGCAGACGAAATACCGCTAAACATTTCACCCGGCGTGCTAATGATTCTGCCAGTTCGCCGCCTTACTAATAGAAGCAATCATAACGCTTAAACACCTCTTCTAAGAGACGGAAACTCCAAAAATTAAACCAGCATTACAGGAATCCTATATCCTAAGGTGAAGATCTTGTCAATGACGGTGTCACGGGGGGGAAACAAATACTGGTGGTTATGCAATCTAAAATTCACTAGCCCTCATCATGAGTGCTGAAATGTCAATTAAAAATAGAAACGAGAACGGCGTGAATGAGGCTGGAACACCTTGTGAAGTTCTCTCGCCCGGCAGGTGCCCCACGGGCGAGCAGCATGGGTCCAGTCGTCATCAAGCAACTGCTAAGAGAAGGTGGAGGAAAGAAATGAATGTAGTTGTAATGGAGTGTTACTTTCTGGATAATCCGAGAAATGATAATGAAGTATCCATGACAATTTTGTGTAAACAGTACCTCATCTTGCACTCCATATTTTTCTAATTTTAAAACAACATTCGAAATATTATAAAAACTTTATCTTCTCCATCTCTGACGAGCAAAAGTATTGTCTATCAATGTGTATCAACAATGGATTCTATTATAATGACAACACTCTCGTGAAACGATCGTAAGATGCATTAATTAACAAATTTTTAAGCTGTCATGTTTCATATATTTATATATATTTTTAATACAATACTATTTTAGACATATGTATCTTAGTGAGGAATTTTTTTATATAGAATTTCATGCTATTATTTCAAAATATAGTATATCTGCATATATATAAATATATACATAATACACACACATACGCACGCACACGCCCCCCACTCTCTCTCTCTCTCTCTCTCTCTCAAACACACATACACACTCTCTCTCAAACACACACACTCACTCACACACGCACACACATAAGCATACATGCTCTTTTCAAAGGAAATATCTTACCTTAGTGTCGACAAACTTATCTTTCAATCCGTTTGGCAGCAAATTGTCAACATCTGGGAGTTTCACACAACCTGATCCCAACACAGAATTGTTCAGACCATTTGGGGTTTTTCGTTCGCCTAAAATTGTGAACAGTTTCGATTCTAACTTTACAGCAGGCTCGCCAGGCATACGATTAGCAAGAACACTACGGATGATTTTGTCGGTAATTTTGATAGCAGCGTTAGTAATGTTCCGTGTCTGAAAGTAATAAGATTATATATGGAAAAGGAATAACTGATTGTATTAAATCTAATATATTACTTATACTTGTTTTACTAACGCTAAATTTGAGAAACAATATTTCATATGGTAATCTTGAATTCTGAATGTGTTTGGAAACACGGTAATTTATGATTTTTGCCAAATAGTTTCAATTCTTGAAGATTAATATATTATTTGTTGAGTAAGCCCACGATGCTATATTTTATGAATTTTCATGTTTTTCCAAACAAAAATCATAGTAATGCTATGAAAAGTAGCTTTCTTCAACCGTATACACGTCGTTGATTGGTTGGAATTACCCAAATACGACAACTTTAACACGAAATAACTTCTAAAATACGAAATTTTGTTAAAAATTTGTTCAGAGTAAACCATGTTCTACGTGAGAAATTCTACCAGTATTCGAAGTTTCAAACTGTTTAGTTAGAAAAAAATTAATTACAAAATCTGTGATTGAGTTGGAATAGATCCAGCACTGGTTGTCAAGTGGTGGTAGGGAACAAACACAGACGCAAAGACACACACGCACACGCGCGCGCGACGGGCTTCTTTCAGTTTCCGTCTACCAAATTCAGGCACAAAGTTTTGGTTGGCCCGAGGCTATAGCAGAAGATACTTGTGTAAGGTGTCACGTAGTGGGACTGAACCCAGAACCATGTGGATGGGAAGTAAGCTTCTTATCATGCAGGCACGCCTAATATAACTGTTCAGTGAAATTTGTATATACACATATACTCCAGGAAATCACTAATTCTCTCTGTTTATCTTCCTTCGACAGTCAACTTCTAAGAAGAAAATTATAGATCACAATTTTTTTTCACTTCTCTGTATCAAATTCCAAATGTATAAAGTGTGATATTTTCCATAATTTGAAATATTAGTTGAGTTGTTTGAGTTTGCATCAAAATTTTTAAAGAAACGACTGCAATTGAAATTTTAAAATACACCCCACAAAAAAAAAAAAAAAAATAATAATTTCAAAGCGCTTCAACGTTTTCAAAATCATTAAAATTATTTGAATTGGATGTCCATTTGCGAACGAATTTCTATTGTCTCGATTGGTGTTTATAGAGACGGCCTTGTATTATCAATCTGAAAAGCTGAAATTAGTTTAGTTTTATCAAATTGAAATTCCTAGTCGAAGCAAATCGAAAAAAAAAGTAATGTAAAAAATGGAAACAAATTGAAATTTTATATTATATTGGCACCTCAGTCGTCACTATTTCTCATCGAAGCATGCATGTATGCCTCTCTTTCTCTCTGGCAGTTCCGGCGGCCGTAGCAGTCGGTTCTCGTCAGTCAACGATATAATTTCGAGTGCTTTTATGCACCACAAGTCCTTATGGGAGATTTTGTCAATGTAAATAACGCAGTATTACACAACACCCACATTAAGTTGGAGATCAAGCTTACCTTTTGGTATTAACACTGTTTCTGTCGCTATTATGTGTGTGTGTGTGTGTTGTGTGTTTGTGTTTGTGCTTGTGTTTGTGTGCGTGTAAACACACACACACACACACACATACACACACACGCATATATGTATAAGATTGATATAAACAGCAGTTTGCAATCTTTCACAAATGTCACTAAATGTGACTAGGGTGTTAGGAAACACCTACATTGTTAGAAATAAGAGCCAAACCGCTCTAATGCTGCAGTTAACGCACATGACTAAAAAAAATTATAGACTAACAGGGACCATAATCTGCCGAAAAGTACCGATCAGGTACGAAAATGTCAAAAACACACAATAGGCACACACAATAAGTGCCCAGACCTAATCAAGTGTCAAAAATTCGACCATGAGAGAAGGGATGTAGGATCTGTGGAAATAAGAGTTGGTTGTGAGCAACATACAGATTGAGCTAATGTAAGTTTCATGGAGTAAAATATAGACAAGGCATCAGGTCATTTATAGTATACTTATTCAGAAGAAACTATAATATATAAATTTTGCAGAAAACGAAGAGAATCCGGAAAACAAAAGTTCAAAGTGATTTCATTTCTCGTAGACAGGTACAAATCCAAGAGGTTCATACGGTAATGCCGTTGATGTGATAGAAGAGAATTATTAGAAGCAGTTGCGTGCGTTGTGCTTACATATAAGTAAGATAAATTGGTGCAAGAATCTGTATATGTTGGGTTAAGCTGTTCGCATAACTTACACCTGTACTGATTCCTGTACAGTAATTTTGCTCCAATCTACCTTATATATATATTGGCACAATTACATAACAGCCTCTAATGAACATCTTACAACAGAAACAGCCGTAAAAAACTACCTGTTCATTCCACTCCCTTATCTGAAAACTTTCAACAAGTGATTACCAAAATTTTACTTACCAACACGAAGTACTGCTCAAATTCTACCCAAGCTCACAAACAACATTACTGTATGAATTTCCTGGGGAATTCTTATGAATCTTCATACTGAGGGTTCCCTTAGATTTTCTGCTAAGCTTATATATTTTTTTACCCACTTCTGTACAAATATTTTATAAATAACTTGATTATGCAGCTACCTCTCCAACTTTTATTCTATTCTTATACACACACACATTGCGCTTATGTAGTTTTCGTGCTTTAAAATAGGTTTTTAACCTTATCAGTTATTGCTTCGTGGATAGGTTTCCAGTTCCGATTAGCATTTTCCTCCTTTTCATCACTTTCCTTTTCGTTTGTTGCTTTTTGTTCGTCTGAATCGATTTTCACATCTTCCTTCGTAGCAATATCATTTTCGATGTCAATCGACTGCAATACATTGGTCAAGCTAACTATGATATCTACAATAAAAACAAAAGAAATGGGTTATATATATATATATAACGTCAACACTGATGACGGCATTTTCAGTTATTAAATAAAAGGAGTTAGGTATATAAATTAATACAAAGCTAGATGATATTGAGATAGGTGTGTACAGTCAATTCAAAATACGACTAATAATTTGAAGAGTTAAGTGACAACGTTGGGTCTGACAGCAAAAATGAAACTCAGCATGTCGGAAAACGAACATAAAGTCTATAAAGTCTGATGCTCTATCGGTTCTTGCGTCTAAATTGCTTTGTATACTTGAATATA
>NC_042999.1:77796241-77808741 GCF_006345805.1 Octopus sinensis | reverse complement strand
CATTTGGTTCTAGCGTTATAACACGAAATGCCATTGCTGTTTGTTGAAGAGAGTCAAGAGTTGTGGGTTGCGCTGTTTTTGCCAGTGTCTCAACTGCAAAAGTTCGCAACTGAAACGATATTTATTGTTATAAATAATTAACAAAAATAATTTTACTGGTACAAATGTGATCTGTAAAAAAATTCGCAGCAGTGTGACGAAAAATTATGGAACTAATAATTAAAATCAAACAGTAACGAATGGAACTGTAGGGATATTTTCAATGTGCAGACATTTCCAACCTAATATCAACTAAAATGTCAATGAAAGAAAAACTATTTTTTCGTATGACTGTTATTGTTTTTTGTTTTTTTTAGTAGAGTGATTACAAATATTTTGAAACATTCTAAACTTTTAAGGTGATATGCCCCAAAAATTAACAAATATTATTTTATAACAATATTAAATACACTTTAAGTACATGAATAAGATTTAAATATAAAATCTACTTTCACATATTTTTATGTAATTAAAAATTTGTCAGCTCTAGTATTGAATAATCTATTTATGCTGATGGCAACGATAAACTTACTGACTGGATCTTCATATCTGAAGAGATTCTTTGATTTTTCTAAGATTCCACCTTGCTTCACGATTATTTACGTAAATTTTATTCCAGGGCGGAATATAATTTCCCTTTTCATTCTTCAGCCATTCGAGACTAAGAGATTATCTTATTAAGGTTTTTTGATGTTCAGGTTTATCAGTCCCTTGAAGTTAGGTAGTTATACAATGGAAGTTCGGATTTCGAATCTAGACCAATACTATATACACATCCAGGAATAAGAAATCTAGCACAGAGGTAAATATATCATTTTCATTTCTAAAGATTCAGTTATTGTCTAAAAATTATAACCCGATTACGATTACATACGTTCCAAGCATTAAATGTTTTCATAGACTAAAATATTTTGGCAACCATGTTAATGCATGATAGTTCAAATAATTTGAACTATAGTCTTATTTAAATTTTTCTGACTTCCGTGCTGAAAAGAATTAGTTTTATCAGCAGTATAGAAAGCAGAATTCTTCTCTCTTTCGATCCCATTCTCTCCTATATCTCTCTCAATTAACAATTCATATTTAGAATTTCAGTAACCTGAATTATTTGTTCTTTCTTTTCTCCAGAAGAGTCTGTTGTTTCTGAATTATTCAAAGGTTTCTCGTTGAGGTCATTATTTGATACTTCTGGCGACGAGTCCCCTGTATTGTCCTTGCCCTAGAAAGAAGAGTGACTGTATGTAAAATAACGAGAGACGAAGGAAATAGAAGTATTGTGCTGTAAGAGAAGGAGTCGTCAAAAATAAGTCAAAGTACAATCCCCCACCTCTCAATAAAAACAAGAGTAACGAGGTCAATGTTAGTAATAGTGTTTCAGAAGAAAGTCGTAAGAAACTAACAGTTGTTTGGGAAAATACGTATGTGAAATTGTGTGTGTGTGTAGGAAATTCTGAGTTTACACTTGTATGGCGATTATGTATGTATGTATGAAAGTAAGGATGTATGAATGTATGTGTGGGCCTATGTCCATTGTGTGTGTATGTGTGCATATATGTATGCCAGTGTCTGCATGTGCGTCTATGTATGTGAAGTTCGTATTGAGAGAGAGAAAGAGAAAGAGAGAGAGAGAAAGAGAAAGAGAGAGTGAATGAGAGAGAGAGAAAGAGAATAAATGAAGAGAAGAAAATAATATAACTGCAGGGAATTATATACGACCGATATTGAAGTACAATGTAGATTTGTACTACTACTACTACTACTACTACTACTACTAGTAGTAGTAGTAGTAGTAGTAGTAGTAGTAGTAGTAGTAGTAGTAGTAGTAGTCGTCATAATAATAAAAATAATGATAATAAACACTAACTATTGAATAATGGGAGAAAAGAAAGATTCATCTTCACAATAGCCAAGATGATACTTTATTTTTTCTATTCATTCTTTCTTTCTTTATGGTTTATATGTTAAATTCCGTTATTGTAGTGTTGCATGTATGTTACTCTTTTTCCTTTTCTTTTTGTTAAGGAGACATTATGTATTTGAGATATTTCAAAAGAGGAAGGTGACCAAAAGATTTGAAAACATGGCTGGCATTCTTTCTTTTCAAGAGTTATCACGTGAAAATCACATGCCCGTTAGTTGAATGCAGCTTAGATGAGGGGAAGAAAGCTTTAGCTTCAAAGCAGAGGGTATTTTGATATTTTGTTTCTGTTAGTTGGCTGTTACTGTAGAGAGGAGGGAGTGTGAGGATTCGACACAAAATACTAAAACGCATTCAGATTCTGTTGTTAGCTCTGTTTCGAAATTCAAATAATTGTGACGGCTTTAAGTGTCATTGTGGCTGAGATTGTGACGGCTTTAAGTGTCATTGTGGTTGGGATTGTGACAGCTGTGTCATTGTGGCTGGGATTGTCACATCTTTAAGCATCATTGTGGCCGGGATTAGGGTTAGCAGTTAATACTGATATTGAGAATGTACGAAAAGAATTAGAGCAATGAATCATGGTTGGGTTCAAAATGTAGTGTTGGGCTTTAGAGCGAGAGTCGATGTTAAGGCGATGTCAGGATGTAGATTTAGCTTTAGAAATTAAGATTAGGAAATTGATTAGTGTATGTAGTTAGGACTAGAGTTAGTGTCAGATTAATGTTGAGTTTCAGATATGGGGTTAATGTGTAGGTTAGATCTAGAGTTTAGCGTTAAAAACGGTGCTAACATTTTGGTTTAGAAATTGGAGTTTACATAAGTTTTAGGATTTAGGGTTTAGGGTTTGCGAATATTTTGGTCTAGAGATTTAGGTTTAAATTTAATTATCATCGATAATTTTTGCTTAGATTTTAAAGTCAAAGACATAAATATATGGTTTAGGGCCTAAGATTAGAGTTTGCGTTAGGCTCCAGGTTTGTGGTTCAGTGTTTGGCTGGATATTAAAGTTAGTGTTAAAAGCTTAATGCTAGAGTTTAAGTTTAGGAGTTATACTGACATATAAATTAGAATAAATATAACTGAATGAATGAACACACACACACACACACACACACACACACACACACATGTATATATGTATGTATGTATGCATGTGTATGTGTATGATGTGTATGTAAGTATATGTAAATGTGCGTGCGCGTGTGGTTTGGATACACAAACTGGAGAAAAAGTACTTCAAATTTTTGTTTTTGTTCATGAGATTTTGCTTCTGTTCGTTGAGGACGTCGTTATAAATTCTTTGGTAGTTTTTCTAATTCTTATTTTTATTATTTATCACTTTTTTTTCTTAGTGCAGGGAGCTTCGTGTTTTTTAGGGGACTGTTTGTGGTGGACGGTGGCTTTGTGTGACAGTAGTTTAGTTTAGAATTTTGTGAGGTTTGAGAGCAAATGTGAAACATATACAATATAAATGTCTATACGCATCTGGGGAAATGTATTCAATAAATCAATAAATGATCAATACAGTAAATACCTGAAAAGTGTCTGTATTTATAATGGATGCCAACGCCACGACGAGTTGTTTGGCTTCCTGGTCGCGCCCCGTCGAGAGCAGAGACGAGAACTCTTGTTCATACTCATCTGATTTATTCATGAAATTGTTTTGGCTGGTCTTTTCAGTTGCCGGGTTCTTCACCTTTATGTTTGCGCATGTGTGGGTGTGTGGGTGTGTTTTAATTAAAAAAAATAATAAAAGAAAGAAATGATTTTACATATTCCTCAAACAAAGGGGTTAGCGTCTTAGATAATTTAAAATGTGAAGTTTAAGACATTTAAAATGTGAAGTTTAAGACATTTAAAATGTGAAGTTTAAAATATTTAAAATAAAATATCAAGAAAATTATTTAAATTAGAGTGTTACCTGTCATTTGACAGCTGACTTGGAAAGTATACTTTTTCCACAAAAATAACTAATTTTTTATGAGCCGAAGCAAAGTACATCCAACAAATAGTAATAATAATAATAATAATAATATAATAATAATAATAATAATAATAATAATAATAATCCTTTCTACTATAGGCACAAAGCTTGAAATTTTGAGGTAGGGGGTAAGTCGATTTCATCGACCCCAGTACTCAACTGGTACTTATTTCATCGACCCCGAAAAGATGAAAGGCAAAGTCGACCTCGGCGGAATTTGAGCCCAGAACGTAGCCACGAGCGAAACACCGCTAAGCATTTCGTCCAGCGTGCTATCGATTCTGCCAGCTCGCCGCCTTTATAATAATAATCTCTTCTACTATAGGCACAAGGCCTGAGATTTGCGGGGAGGGAAACAGCCGATTATATCGACCCCAGTACTCAACTGGTACTTAATTTAACCGCCCCGGGAAGATGAAAAGCAAAGTCGATCTCAGCGGAATTTGAACTCAAAATGGAGCGACAGGCGAAATACCACGAAGAATTTCGTCCAGCGTGCTAATGATTCTGCCAAAAATCTCGAGAAGTACGTGGAACAAATAGGGGATGCAATAAGGGTGGAGCACATACAGAAAACAGTACTGCTTGGAACTGCTCGAATACTCCGGAAGGTGCTCGAAAATTAAGAGGTGTTATCTTAGTTCGCTGATAGTGAACAGCTGACACTGTAGTGCATCTCCAGCATTAGAAGTTGTGCAAAGGCAATAGTAATAATAACAATCCTTTCCAATATAGGCACAAAACTGGATTTTGTGGGGAAGGGGACAGTCGATCACATCGACCCCAGTACTCAACTGGTACTTAATTTATTGATCCCGAAAGTATGAAAGCAATGTCGACCTCGGCCGAATTTGAACTCAAAATGGAGCGACAGGCGAAATACCACGAAGAATTTCGTCCAGCGTGCTATCGATTCTGCCAGCTCGCCGCCTTTAATAATAATAATAAAATAATAATAATAATAATAATAATAATAATAATAATAATAATAAAATAATAATAATAATAATAATAATAATAATAATAATAATCCTTTCTACTATAGGCACAAAGCTTGAAATTTTGAGGTAGGGGGTAAGTCGATTTCATCGACCCCAGTACTCAACTGGTACTTATTTCATCGACCCCGAAAAGATGAAAGGCAAAGTCGACCTCGGCGGAATTTGAGCCCAGAACGTAGCCACGAGCGAAACACCGCTAAGCATTTCGTCCAGCGTGCTATCGATTCTGCCAGCTCGCCGCCTTTAATAATAATAATCTCTTCTACTATAGGCACAAGGCCTGAGATTTGCGGGGAGGGAAACAGCCGATTATATCGACCCCAGTACTCAACTGGTACTTAATTTAACCGCCCCGGGAAGATGAAAAGCAAAGTCGATCTCAGCGGAATTTGAACTCAAAATGGAGCGACAGGCGAAATACCACGAAGAATTTCGTCCAGCGTGCTAATGATTCTGCCAAAAATCTCGAGAAGTACGTGGAACAAATAGGGGATGCAATAAGGGTGGAGCACATACAGAAAACAGTACTGCTTGGAACTGCTCGAATACTCCGGAAGGTGCTCGAAAATTAAGAGGTGTTATCTTAGTTCGCTGATAGTGAACAGCTGACACTGTAGTGCATCTCCAGCATTAGAAGTTGTGCAAAGGCAATAGTAATAATAACAATCCTTTCCAATATAGGCACAAAACCTGGATTTTGTGGGGAAGGGGACAGTCGATCACATCGACCCCAGTACTCAACTGGTACTTAATTTATTGATCCCGAAAGTATGAAAGCAATGTCGACCTCGGCCGAATTTGAACTCAAAACTGAGCGACGGGCGAAATACCACAAATCATTTCGTCCAGAGTGCTAACGATTCTACCAGCTCACCGCTTTTAATAATAATAATAATAATAATAATAATAATAATAATAATAATAATAATAATAATAATAATAATAATAATAATAAGCCAACGCTTCTTTGAACAAAACAAAAAGTTCAACTCCGACCCCAAAAAGTTCTACCAAGAACTGGGCAAAAATAAAATAGAAGTCACTGCAGCACCAACGGCAGAAGAATTGGAAGAATTCTGGAAAGAAATATGGTCGGCGAACGAACAGCCAAAAACAAGGAGTATGAAAATAACAAACTCGGCATCTGAACAACTTTGGACCCCCATAACAACTGAAGAGGTCACCCAGGCACTGCAAAAACTAAGCAACTGGAAGGCACCTGGGCATGACAAGATCCCCAACTTATGGTTGAAATATCTAACAGGAATGCACAAAAAGCTGGCTGAAAACTTTAACAAAGTACTAGCAGAGCCAGAGACAATGCCTGAATGGCTCACGAAGGGGAAAACCATCTTAATTCCCAAATCAAATGAAACAACAAAACCAGAAAACTACAGACCAATAACCTGCCTCCCTACTATGTTCAAGGCATTTACTGCAGTGATATCGCAAAGGCTGAACAAGCACCTGGACGAAAACAAACTGTTCCCAGAAGAGCAGAAAGGATGCCGCAAGGGCTCATATGGCTGTAAAGATCAACTAATGATTAATAAAGCCGTAACTGAAGACAGCCACAGAAAGAAGAAAGGCCTCAGTATGGCCTGGATTGACTACAAAAAGGCGTTTGATAGCATCCCCCACACATGGGTCCTCGAAACACTAGCCATTAACAAAGTAGCACCAACAATCATAAAATTCATAGAACACTCTATGAATAAATGGCAAACAGTCCTATACCTCCAAACAAAAGAGGGACTCATGAAAACCAAAGACATCCCCATTAGAAGAGGAATATTCCAGGGAGACACGCTCTCTCCACTCCTTTTCTGCTTGGCACTGTCACCTCTATCTGATATGCTAAATATAACTGGATGCGGATATAAATGTTACGGCAAAACGATCAGCCACCTTTTATATATGGATGACCTAAAACTATACGCTGCAAATGACAAACAGCTGGAAACACTATTAAAGACAGTTCATGGATTTACCAAAGAAATAGATATGAAATTTGGATTAGAAAAATGCGCCAAAGTAACCATGAAAAGAGGAAAACTAGTTAAGAGTAACAACATCACACTAGATAAAACCAATGAAATAAAAGAATTAGACCAAAGCCAAACTTACAAATACTTAGGAATCCATGAACTAGATAAGACACAACACACACAAATGAAAGAGAAAATAAAAAAAGAATATTATAGACGAGTTAGATCAATACTAAAAACAGAGCTCAATGCTAAAAACAAGATAATAGGTATCAACACTTTAGCTGTCCCAGTTATAAGTTACAGCTACAATATCCTTAACTGGACACGAAATGAACTGTCCAAAATAGATAGGAAAACAAGAAAAATACTGACAGGATCTAGGATGCATCACCCAAAATCTGACATAGAAAGACTATATATACAACGTATAGAAGGTGGTAGAGGCCTTATACAGCTGGAAAACTACTATAAAATAACCACCATAGGACTGCAAAAATACCTACTTCAGAAGGAAGGAAAACTGATCCAGATAGCAGCAAAACACGAGCAAAACAAAAAACTGTTCTCAGTATTTAAGGAAGCTGACAAATACAAACAAGAAATCATACCACCTAATAAACACAAAGAAGAAGAAGATGATGAAGAAACAGCAAAAGCTATAAAACAAATGAAATCCAAACTAAAAATAGAACAGCAACGAACCATGATAAAACGATGGCAAGAAAAACCCCTTTATGGTAAATACTGCACTAAACTAAACGCAAAAGAAATAGACAAAGAAAAATCCCAGCAATGGTTGAGAAGCTCAGGACTCAAAGCAGAAACAGAGGGATTTTTAATTGTAGCAGAAGACCAAAGCCTCCCCACCAGAAATTACCAAAAACATGTAATGAAAAGAAATATTACAAGTAACTGCAGAATATGTGGAGATGGACAAGAAACAATAAATCATATTATCTCTAGCTGCCCAGTCCTGGCTAAGAAGGAATATATTCACAGACATGACAGAGTTGGAACCTACATACATTGGAAGCTATGCCAACATTATGGAATAACAACAGAAAAAAGATGGTATAGGCACACACCAGAAAAGGTCACAGAAAACGAGAAAGCAACCATACTCTGGGATATGCCGATACACACAGATAGAGAAATTAAGGCCAACAGACCAGATATAGTTGTCAGAAATCATGAAGAAAAAAAAATGCTTTCTAATTGATGTATCAATACCGGCAGATGACAACGTGTCTCTAAAAGAAATGGAGAAACTCTCAAAATACAAAGACCTGGAAATAGAGGTAACTAGAATGTGGAACCTGAAAACAGAAACAATTCCTATCATAGAAGGTGCATTAGGCATGATAAAAAAATATTCAGACAAATACATAACAAAAACACCAGGACTTACAAACACATATAACATACAGAAAATTGCACTACTAGGCACTGCACACATCCTACGCAGAACACTTTCCATACAATAACCATCAGAGCATCACAACAAATCACAGCACATACCCAAGGCACACAGAGCTGCGCTCGGTAGTGAAGTGAAAGCACGCTATAAAAATAAAAATAAAACTACTGAATAATAATAATAATGATAATAATGAAAAAAGCATTCGGGGCGGGGTGGGGGAATACATACCCTGCGCGTAGATAAATTATAGTGTGGTTTACCCATGCTTTTTAATTGAAATGAATTATTTTTTTTAAAGTATCACCTATATAGGTATTTATACACCGGTGAAATTAAGAAATCAACTTGTAAATAAGCGAAACACTCGAATTCAATTTACACACACGCGCGTGCATAGAGTCGCATATCTATGCATGTATTCATGTATGTACGTGTGTATGTATGTATGTATGTATGTATATATGTATGCATGCATGCATGTATGTATGTATGTATGTATGTATGTATGTAAGTATGTATTCACCTGTGTCTACGCGCATAGGTACACCATGATCTATGCACATCAGACGAGGGTCGATTTAAATGAAAAAGAAAGTGAACAAAATTGTATGACCACTTGCTTATGGAGAAATTTGTATGTTCTATTTTTCTATATATATTTTTAAATTATCAAACTAAATGTTCATCATTTCGAGCCACTCACCCAAAGAGTATTTCTGCCAAAGGTGGTGAAAATCAGTCAACCATTTTCCAATATTTTTGCAAACACAGACAAACAGATAAAGACGAGTGATTACAATACCCTGCTTTCTTTTACACGCGCAGGGCCTGAAATTTGGGGGAGAGAGATAGTCGATTTTATCGACTCCAGTGTTTCACTGGTACTTAATTTATCGACCCCGAAAGAATTTGAACTGAGAACAAAACGACAGGCGAAATACCGCGGAGCATTTCGTCCAGCGTGCTTAGCGATTCTACCAGCTCGCTGCCTAAACAATGATGATAATAATGATAACTTTATAGTCATAGTTATCCGCAGTTTTCTTATTTTCTCCCTGGATGAACCGAACTCTATGACCTTTTCAACATATACATTGCCTTTAGGGCGGCGATCTGGCAGAATCGTTATCACGCCGGGCGAAATGCTTAGCGGTATTTCGTCTGTATCAGACGACATACCGCTAAGTTCTGAGTTCAAATTACGCCGAGGTCGACTTTGCCTTTCATCTTTTCGGGGTCAATAAATTAAGTACCAGTTACGCACTGGGGTCGATATAATCGACTTAATCCGTCTGTCTGTCCTTGTTTATCCTCTCTGTGTTTAGCCCCTTGTGGGTAGTAAAGAAATAGGTATTTCGTCTACCGTTACGTTCTGATTTCAAATTCCGCCGAGGTCGACTTTGCCTTTCATCCTGTCGGGGTCGATTAAATAAGGACCAGTTACACACTGGGATCGATGCAGCGATTTAATCCCTTTGTCTTTGCTTGTCCCCTCTATGTTTAGCGCCCTGTGGGCAATAAAGAAACAAATATATACAATGCCTTTTCAATATATACATATCAATAAAAATTATACTTACTTGTACTTGTAGAAATATTTCAACGTATGAGCCCATTGAATTTGAAACTCGAACTCCAACATTCACCATATAGTTATATTTTTCAAGTCCGAGTCCAAACTGAGATCGCGGCATATATGAGTCTGTGCCATAATAGAGTAGCTGCTTTACTGATCCACCAACTGGCTGTGAGAAGAAACGGTACCACAGGCTTTCGTCGTTACCTTCATCATCTTCGTTACTGTTTTTCCATCCGAAACAAGAGATTTCAAACTTGGTTGTTAGAACATAACCTTTAATAAGAAATATATTTAAAATATATTAGACTAGATACAAGATCATTCATTTCGTAATATGTTAGTGTTGTTGTTGTTATTATTATTATTATTGAGTGAGAGAGCAGTGCATGCCATCAAAGTGACACTGGGGTAAAATATACGAAGCCCAATATACCCATCATGACTACCCGTCTGATAAGGGTACACCAGGCACATGCATCACAACCATATGTGCGCGACATGGTGATCTCATATCAAGATAAACAGCACATGACCTTGCAGGTGGGGCCCAGTTAGAATTTTCTTCAGGTTGAGTAGCCCATCCCGCTGAAAAGGTCCCTGAATAAGGGTTGTTTAAGGATGTTGAAAGAACCACCCATGTTTCCAGAGGTGAATTATTCAAACCCCAAAGACTCCCTCTCAACACATGGCTATGATGCTCCCCCACTACTTCTGCTCGTGATCAGAGATGCACATATCGTCAGCCACTAAGGGACATGCTCAACTGGTTAAGGTCAAACAACTGACAAGCAAATCTGTGGTATTGAGCAGAATATTTGCTGTAGCCCATCTTTTATACCAAGACAAAACAATGTACATGATAACACTTCCAATCAGTTAAGATCAGAAGCCATGAGAGCCACTGCCTGGTACTGCATCAGGGCATTTATTATTATTATTATTATTATTATTATTATTATTATTATTATTATTATTATTAGTATTATTATCTAACGGTATGCTCAAATGTGTTACATTTTGAATCAATGTACTTGATACCGGATCACAACCAGATTCTTTAGATATCAAATACCTTTCTAAAAATCTGTGCCGTTCCTAATATAGAGCGGATTTCTGTATTGATGCAACTTTCGTAGTTATTATTATTTCATATACGCACAACAAATTAAACTGTGGGAAAAGAAAAATTCCTGAATTCGGGCTACAACGCTCAATACGTTAAAACAATCTTTTGCACTTCTTGCATGAATGATAAACCAGGGATCATTCTCAAGTAATTTTCAGTTTTTATCATTCCAATTGCTCTTATAATCATTGGTATTGTAACCGGCATGAGATGTCACATTTTTTAGATTTCAATCAGCAAGTTTTTCTATTTTCTGAGCTTATCAAATTCTTTTGCTGAGATATTATGATCACAAGGTATGCTCATATCAATCATTAGACATGCATTATTGCTTTAGTCTATCATAACAATATCCGGTTTATTAGCTGTCTATATGTACTGGAAAGTCCCAAAGAATTGTGACATTCTCTCCCTCAGTTACAGCCTCAAGATGTTGCTTATACTTTTTTTCAGCAGTTTTGATTTTATAATGCCGACAAATTAACCAGTGTAGATATTGGCCAACTCTGTCATGTCTTGATTTATACTCTATAGGTGCTAAAACTTTGTATCTCTTATTATTAATCACATTTTTCTCGAATCTGGTTGTTAGTGCTCCGAGGGTCCCTACAACTACTGGGATAACAGTTACTCTCCTCATTGCTCATATTCTTGCAATTTCATCTTTTAGTAGTATTTTTCCATCTTTTCTAACTCTTTGTCATCTACGCGTGCATCCCCAGGTATAGCAACATTTGTGATCTAGGTTCCCTCTTATTTAAAATTTTTTCTTATAAAATTCCACAGGATTCCTCGTTTTCAGTGACGCCTTCTGGTACATGTTTGTACCACTTCCGTGTTCTGTCCAGACCGTATTTTTAACGCAGTCTCCAGTGAACAAGTTTAGTCACGTTATCGTGCCTCCCTCTGTTGTGCTTTTGAACCAGCTTGCTACACTCACTAACAATATGTGAGATTGTTTCGTTTTTACTGTCGCACATCCGACAAAGGGGCGATTCACTGGTCTTTACTCTTTTAAGGCGGTGAGCTGGTAGAATCGATAGCACGCCAGGTAAAATGTCTAGCAGCATTTCGCCTCTCTATACGTTCTGAATTTAAATTCCGCCGCAGTCGACTTTGCCTTTCATCCTTTTGTGGTCGATAAAATAAGTACCAGTTGAGCACTGGGATTGATGTAGTCGGCTTAACTTCTTGCCCAATATTACTGGCCTTATGTCGGAATTATTATTATTATTATTATTATTATTATTATTATTATTATTATTATTATTATTATTATTGTTATTATTATTGAGTGAGAGAGCAGTGCATGCCATCAAAGTGACACTGGGGTAAAATATACGAAGCCCAATATATCCATCATGACCACCCGTCTGATAAGGGTACACCAGGCACATGCATCACAACCATATGTGCGCGACATGGTGATCTCATATCAA